>NC_079452.1:31611267-31836267 GCF_903798145.1 Danio aesculapii | reverse complement strand
TGAACTGCCAACTATTGCAGCCTATGTTTTACACAGCGGATCCCCTTCCAGTTGCAACCCGGTACTGGCAAACACTCATATACTCTCACATTCACACACACACACACACACACACACACACACACACACACACACACACACACACACACACACTACAGCCAGTTTACCTTATTCAGTTCACCTATAGTGCATGTCATTGGACTGTGGGGGAAACCCACGCAAAACTCCACAAAGACATGCCAACTGACTATTTTTGACTTGTTCAAAGTCTATTGAGTACTCTTCAAAAGAAGGTACTTTGAAAAATGGGACTTAAACCAGCAACCTTTTTTCTTTGAGGCGACAGTGCTAACCAGTAAGCCATCGTGTCACCCTGCAAAATAAATATTATTATTCAATTACACTTTTTAGTTTCAAACAAGTCAAATAATTTGAAGAAAGAAATCTATTTAGCTGTAACAAATTACAGGATTTGGTTTAAAATTGGTTTAAATCAAAACTATAATTTGTTAAAAGTATTTGGGAAACGATAAATGCAAAATAAAAATCTACGTTATACCAAAGTAAGAAAATATTTAGTGAAAAGTATAGTGAACAATTTTTTTTATTTTTTACTTTAAAATGTAATTTTTTGTTGTTATTTTTGACCACAATAAATGGTTTTATTTAGATATAAAATTAAATAAATAAAAATATTAAGTTTGAACCAAAGTAATTAAGTCATACTTTGAGAAAACTATCATTTTAGCTGTAACATATTACAGTAACTTTTTTTTTTTACTGGTTCAAATTAAAAAAATGTTCAGTTTAGGAAATCATTGGATTCTCAGCTGTTTGAAACTGGATAATCATCCAGCATGAGCTCAAACAGAAGTTCAGGATTCCTAGAAAACAGAAAAAAACGTGCACATTTTTCATTCATACATTTTGTTTCGGCTTAGTCCCTTATTTATCAGGAATTGCCACAGCGGAATGAACCGCCAACTTATCTAGCATGTGTTTTGCACGGCGGATGCCCTTCCAGCTGCAACCCTGGGAAACATCCATATAGCCAACACACTCGCATTCACACATACACTACATGGCAAATTTAGCTGCTTCAGTTCACCTATAGCGCATGTCTTTGGACTGTGGGAGAAACCGGAGCACCTGGAGGAAACCCACGCCAACACAGGGTGAATGCGCAAACTCCTCCTCAAAAAAAAAAAAAAGACAACTGGCCCAACTGGTGCTCCAAGTGACCTTCTTACTGTGAGTCGACAGCGCCACCCACATGCACATTTTAATACACCAAAATAAGAGTAAAATGGTAAAAGTGACAAAATTTGACTTTCATGATGTCAAGAAACGCTGTAAAATGCAAAATGTACCAAACATTTCAGGCTTTTGTAAATAGAAAAGTTTAGAAATCATGTTAACGAAAGAGAACCATTTCAAATATGGAAATAATGTGATTATGTTGTATTATGTACAAAATAAAAAACTACAAGCTTTTAAATAAAGAAATATAGCATAAACATTAGTTGTGTAATTTTACTGTTGTTAAAAAAAATAAAACCGTATAATAATAATAATAATAATAATAATTGCATTTAGATGCATTTCCCCGATTTATTATGGTCTATTTTTAATTAAATACTACATGATTCGCGTCCAGTAATAATAATAATATACTAATTTGGTTAGTGATATTTTTTCTGTAATTTGGCCATTCAATCCATTCATGACAGCGATTTTATTCCATAGACCATACATAAAGACTGTCAAAACATCGCCACCGATGTCACACGCGAAGGTCCATTTGTTCTGAGGTAAAGCCAATTCTCTTGTCATTAATAAAGATCTAATTTATAACCGAGTTAAAGCGGTGTAAATCTAGTCAAAATGATGCTCAAGTCTGAGTACAGTATGTAACAACTAATAAAAGTAACATCTCGCCACATCAGCTGCCAATTATGGAATAAAATCGCTGTCATAAGATTTACACCTATTTTATAACTGAGTTAAAGCGATCTATAATAACAAGAGAATTGGCTTTGCCTCGCAAAACAAATGAACCATCGCTCGTGAATTTGGTGGCGATGTTTTTGACAGTCTTTATGTATGGTCTATGGAATAAAATCGCTGTCATGAATGGATTATATAGCCAATTTACAGAAAAAAAATATCACTAACCAAATTATTATATTGTTACTAGACACAAAGCATGCAGTATTTAATTAAAAATAGACCAGAATAAATTGGGGAAATACATCTAATTGCAATTATTATTCTTCTTCTTCTTCTTCTTCTTCTTATTATTATTATTATTATTATTATTATTATTGGTATTATTATAAATATTATTATTACTACTACTACTATTATTATTACTATTATTATTATTATTATTATTGGTATTATTATTATTATTATTATTATTATTATTATTATTATTATTATTATTATTATTATTATTATTATTATAAGCCTAAATCGGAGTTTTGTTTCTCCACGGTGCGTGTTTGTCGTAGCACAGCGACCCCTGCTGGACTTTCTGTCGTTCAACTTAGTTTACTAGTAGGCCTACAAGATAGTTTAAGTAGGCTTCAAGACAACATAATTTATTTTAAATACCACAACTAATAATAATGCTAATTATGTGGACTGACAAAAACGAAGATACAACCTTACAAATAGCCAAAGCGCCTAAATAAATTTCAGGAGGGAGATAAATCTGAAATGTTTGTATTTGATGTTTGGTTATTTTCCCCTATACTGTTTTGTGTTATGTAGTGCTCTTGTACAGTGTCTATTAATTTTTGCTTTCCCCCATTGTCTACCCTTTCTGTCTTATTGTTTTATTGTTGACTATTGATTGTAAAGTGCCCTTAAGCCCATGCGAAAATTCTATATTTAGTAAGTTGCCTTTATTTGTCTCTGTAGGGAAATTTTATTTGCAGCATACACTCACAGAGACATCTGACATTTCACATTTGGCATTTATATAAATAAATCATATAAAAACATGGTACCTCTACTCTAAATATCCAGTCTACTGGCCATCAACTGATAGGGAGAAGCTGAGGGAGAAGCAGGAAGTAGGAGTGTAAATGATAATTTACATCTGGGTACACAATATTGATGACCTGATGGTAACAATGCGAAGGTGTATGATAAAGGGTGTCTCTCATCATTGACAATCATGACAGCCTTATTTAGTACTCTTTCTTTGTATATAATATCATTGCTTTTTAGTTTTATTCCCAACAACTTACTGGCTGTCGTTACCACCTTCCCCAGTGACCTCTTCTGGGCCTCAGAAGGATTTCCAAACCAACAGATCACACAAAATGTTGCAATACTTTTGATAAAAGCACTATAAAACATGATCAAAGCACTATAAAACATGATCAACTATGTGTTATCAACATTAAAAGGCAACAGTTTCTTTAAGAAGTTATTGTCTTTTAATGTTGACATGATAGAAATAAAATATATTATTATTATCATTATATATTATGCAAACATGGGAACAGAAACCAATATCATTGCATCAGAAATATTATTAGCCCCCCTGAATTATTAGCCCCTCTGTTTATTTGTTCCCAAATTTCTGTTTAACGAAGAGCCATTTTTTCAACACATTTCTAAACATAATAGTTTTAATAACTCATCTCTAATAACTGATTTATTTTATCTTTGTCATGATGACAGTAAATAATATTTGACTAGATGTTTTTCAAGACACTTCTGTACAGCCTAAAGTGACATTTAAAGACTTAACTAATTAGGTTAACTAGGCAGGTTAGGGTAATTAGGCAAGTTATTGTATAACGATGGTTTGTTCTGTAGACTATCGGAAAAAAAATAGCTGAAAGGGGCTAATAATTTTGACTTTAAAAGAGTTCATAAAAATTTAAAACTACTTTTATTCTAGCTGAAATCAAACAAATAAGACTTTCTCAAGAAGAAAAAATATTATCAGACATACCGTGAAAATTTTATTGCTCTGTTAAACATCATTTAGGAAATACTTAAAAAAGAAAAGAAAAAAATCAAAGGGGCGCTAATAATTCTGACGTCAACTGTGTGTGTATATATATATATAATTTAAACTGAACAACAAAAAAATCTGAAATAAATATAATTATGTGCATTTGGATTTAAAGAAATTTAGATAGTAATATATATTTATCAATACACTTTACATTTTACATCTTTACATATATTTTATATGGTCATAAAAAGCATTTAACATATAAAGCATAAAAACAAGCTAATGCGAAAATGAAAACAAAGGACAAACAGTAGAATAAAATTTAAACATAAAACTAATTCTAAATAATACAAATAAAATAAATAATACTAAACAGGCACCGCAGCAGTAATCTTTCTTTTGTTAAAGTTAGAAATATGGCGTATTTTGCATGAAGTTTATTGCACATATTATGACAGCATGACAATAAATAAATATATTAAAAAGTACAAAACACTAAAATACAAAAATAAAATTAGATACTATGCTAAAAAATGCAGAAATAAAAGCAGAAATAATTAAAAAAAACGTAAAAATAGATTTTTTTTTTCAGCAAACATACATAGAAAATGGGTGGATACTTTCTATTTTCAGACTATTTCTTGCGTTATTCCACCAGGTGGAGACAAGCTTGCAATGACCGACAGGAATCATGCATGAGAAGATTATTTTGGTTACTGTAACAGCACTGACTTCCTATAACGAGAACATGCATATACTATATATCTTTATTTTTGTTTAAATTAGTGGTTAGCACTGTCGCTTCACAGTAAGAAGGTTGCCGCTTCGAGACCCAGCTGGGTGAGTTGGCATTTCTGTGCGGAGTTTGCATGTTCTCCCCGTATTGGTGTGGGTTTCCTCCGGGTCCTCCGGTTTCCCCCACAGTCCAAAGACATGCACTATAGGTGAATTGAATAAACCATAGTGTATGTGTGTGAATGAGTGTTTGGGTGTTTCCCACTGCTAGGTTGCAGCTGGGAGGGTTATTTTTCCCAAGGAAAATTAATGAATGAAATTGTATTATTTTGCATTCACTGAAAAATGTATTCATGGATTTCATCAATAATTTTTCAGTGGTTGCAGTAAATTGATTTGATCTAGTTTGGTTGAACATACTTGATTGAACTTGGTTCATTTTATTTAGTTACCTTAGAAAATGTAATTTCACTCCATATTTGTCACAGTCTGTCATCTTCGTTGTGTATTGTTGTTCCATGCATGTGTTTGTTGTGTCTGTGTTGTGCTGTGTTATGTCATGCGATATCCAATGTGCAGTGCTCCCATGTGCTTGTGTGTATTGAGAGTGGGGAGAACCTGGCCTGTCTGTGGCAATAATCATGTAATTTTTACTTTGTTTGTTTGTTTGTTTTTATTTTTTTTATTTACTTAAAGTGTTCAAATTATCTACACTTCAAAATATATAGTTAAAAACAGTTTAAATGTAATTTTAAATATGAATCCAAGGGGCAGCACGGTGGCGCAGTGGGTAGCGCAATCACCTCACAGCAATAAGGTCACCGGTTCAAGCCCCGGCTGAGTCAGTTGGCATTTCTGTGTTCCCGTGTTGGTGTAGGTTTTGCTGGGGCTCTGGTTTCCCCCCACAAATCCAAAGACTTATGGTAGGTCAATTGGGTAAGCTAAATTGTCTGTAGTATATGTGTGTGAATGGGAGTGTACTGTATGGATGCTTCCCAGTGATGGGTTGCAGCTGGAAGAGCGCTGTGTAAAACATATGCTGGATAAGTTGGCGGTTCATTCCGCTGTGGCGACCTCAAATTAGTAAAGGGACTAAGCCGAAAAGAAAATGAATGAGTCAATGAATATTAACCCAACTTTTCTTTTTGTCCAGTTTTGACCCCCATTTTAGTAAACCAACCAAGCATATCTTCAATCTTTAATTTTAAACTAAACAAAATGTGAATTGACAGTATGAGAGATCCTTATTCAAAAACACAACCGTTTTAAACTCATATTTATGAATTACTTCATGGATGTGGAAAGCCATTGCTAATATTCACTCATTTTCCTTCGTCTTAGTCCCTTATTTATTAGGCATTACCACAGTGGAATGAACAGCCAGCTATTCTGGCTTATGTTTTACACAGCGGATGCCCTTCCAGCCGCAACCCAGTACTGGAAAACAGCTATACATTCATACGCGCACTTTACGGCTAATTTAGTTTAGTTTAAATTTAGTTTCAATTCTTTTTGCCATCGCCACTCATGAATGTTTGAATTGACATGCGCGAGGTTATCATAGAAATGTAAGTTGCTTGCCCTTTATTGATGTAACGATTCAAGTCAAACCACAGCATCACATATGCGCATTGGTTAAAAAGTACATTTATTGTAAACTGAGTTCTTATTCATTTTGCTGTAGAAAATACAATATAAAGGGAATTGTAATTGTATTTTCAATAGGAAACTGATTTCTACAGTTATAATTTTTAACTTTATAATATTATTGAAGAGAGACCGCTGGAGAGCCACGTATTTTTAGTCAAAGAGCCACATGTGGCTCCCGAGCTATAGGTTCCCTACCCCTGACCTATATGTTCGGACTGCAGGGGAAACTGGAGCACCTGGGAGCCAACACGGGGAGAACATGCAAACTCCACACAGAAATGCCAACTGACCCAGCAGGGACTCGAACCAGCGACCTTCCTGCTGTGAGGCGACAGTGCTAACCACTGAGCCACCATGCCGCCACCATTGCTAACAAAACAATTTAAAATATCTGCTATGCTTAAGATAAAAAGTAAAACACATTCAAGAAAGGAGAAAATTCACAATCCACAAAGCAGAAATTTCAGATGATCTGACTGTTAATCATACTAAAAGAAGCCAGTCTGCAATGATAGAAATGAAAATTAGGCCATCATTTACTCATCCTTAAGTCTTTTCAGATCTATATAATAATACTTTATCTCTTGCCAATGCAAAAGATATTAATTGTAATGATGCACTCTCAGAAATATAGATTTGAGAGCGGTCACTACCTTTTTCTTTCCAAAAGATACACATTTGTACTGTATATAGGCTCCTTAGTACCTTCAAATTTCAAGGGGTTTATATTTACAAGTTTACCAATTTAGGTAATTGAAAATCTAAGACCCCACTGACAGCTTTTGAACCTTTATTTCTGAACGTGTATAGAGATATTGTATCTTAATGGGACCTTCTGGTTAAATAAATATTCTTAATCACTTTGCATTTTCAAGGAAAAAATTTCATTCATTCATTCATTCATTTTTCTTCAGTTTAGTACACATTGGAATTCACCACAAGCTCTTCCAGCATATGTTTTACAGAGCGGATGCCTTTCCAGTCCCAACCCATACTGGGAATCCCATACACACCAATTCACACTCACTCATACACTAAGGCCAATTTAGTTCACCTGTACCGCATGTGTTTGGACTGTGGGGTAAACCGGAACACCCAGAGGAAACCCACGCCAACATGAGAAGAACATTCACTCTCCACACAGAAATGCCAACTGGCCCATCTGGAACTTGAACCAGCGACCTTCTTGCAGTGAGGCGATAGTGCTAACCACTGAGCCACAGTGCCACACCGCCAAAAATTTCAATGGAAGTAAATGGAATATCCCAAATATCTCCTTCTGTGGTCAAACCAAAAAAGAACAGGTCGAGCAGGTTTGTGAACACATTTCAGATCAACCTCTTTAATTCAGGGTTAAACCCTCTGAGATTTTTAATTGCCAGCATAAAAGAAAGGATTTCTTGGCTTTTCTCTGCTCGTGAGTCAGCTTTAATTCAGTATTGTTAAGCTTGAAGAGTATTGTTTACTCGCTTTCCTCACATTTCCTTCAAGGAATTTCCCAAATGATGTTTTATATGTCTAATAATATTTTTTTCTCTAGAGAAAGTCTTATTTGTTTTATTTCAGCTATAATAAAAGCAGTTTTTAATTCTTTTGAAACCATTTTAAGGGTCAAAATTATTAGCCCCTTTAAACTATATATTTTCGATAGTCTACAGAACAAACCATCGTTATACAATAACTTTCCTAATTACCCTAACCTGCCTAGTTAACCTAATTAACCTAGTTAAGCATTTAAATGTCACTTTAAGCTGTATAGAAGTGTCTTGAAAAATATCTAGTCAAATATTATTTACTGTCATCATGGCAAAGATAAATAAATCAGTTATTAGAGATGAGTTATTAAAACTATTATGTTTAGAAATGTGTTGAAAAAAAATCTTCTCTCCGTTAAAGAGAAATTGGGGGAAAAATAAACAAGGGGGCTAATAATTCTGACTTCAACTGTATATATATGTATATATATATATATATATATATATATATATATATATATATATATATATATATATATATATATATATATATATATACCCATAATATTTCAGAGTACACAGAAAAAAAATATTCAAAGATAATTCCTTGGATTTACTCAATTTTTTTTACATTAAGTGGTTGTAAACAATTTATTTGGGCTGAATTTAAACAAACAAATTAAGTTGAACATTGCTTAATTTAATTTGTTTGTTTAAATTCAACACAAATAAATTGTTTGCAACACTATTTCAGTGTATACAATATTTAAAGTATACAATAAATGCTATGTATGCATTTAAAGGATAGAGATTGTTTTATACACTGACAAAATTACAAACAATTGTAAGTGCTGTAAAAGAGCTGTTTCATTATCACCCACTTGTCAGATTATAACCACTGTAAAACCCGATAAGGTAACACAAACCGTTTAAGCAAATCGATTGCAGCAACCCATTTAAGTTCAAAAACAAATCCTAATGATTACTGTGAACTTACTCCATATGAGTAAATGAAGCAATTTGAGCACAGTAAAACCCAATAAATGAAGAGAATTCAAACCAACGGAGTACTGTAAAACCTAATAAGTAAGGCAACTCAAACCATTTGAGTTAATGAATCTATATGAGTACTGTGAACTTACTCCATTTAAGTTGAAGTGATGAGGTATTTAATTACCTCATTACTTTCAACACTGAGTTCAAAACTCTTTTCAAGTGAGTAGAATTATCTTTCAGTTCAGTTTGAGTTAACTACAGTAGGTGAGAGTTCAAAGTGGCTATTACCGCCGGGGCTTATACCGCCGCCGTTTGAAATAAATGCTGCTCTGTTTTTAGTGTAGGACCGCAGTTTGTGAAAAAGCCGCCAGGGGGCGCAAAGGGACGGGATGCGAACGGAAAGAAATAGCCTTTACAGCAGCTTTAAATATGCTACTGTGCTTGTAAATGATATTAAACAATAAGTCAAAGCATTATAAGTCCTTCATTAATCATTTAAAATTTGTTAACACACTTTATTGTAAACTTTTTAAGTGCAAAGAGGACTCGTTTTGGAATTGAAGAAATAAAAGACAACTAACATGACACACACATTCAATACAAATAAGTAGTCTTAAATAAATAAATAAAGCAGTCTTTTAGCCTGCTTTTAGTGTTTGCCGTTTTGATAGGACTAAGACAAGACTTTTTCATTTATGTTTTTATTTATGTTTTTATTTACATTTTCGTTGTTGATTATATTTTACTATCTTATTTTATGTCTGAATTATTGTACATAATAATAAACGAATAATGAAAATAAATTAATAATGAAAATATGCCTAAATAAATAATTTATTTAAAGATATTGCGGCGAAACACTGAGAAACGGTCAGGGGCATGGTCTAAAGAGCTTAAGTTGAATGCTGCTTCATCAAAAGCAAAAAAAAATAAATTGACCTACCTTAAGCAGATCACTAAAAGTATAATAAAAATAATTTTTTGCTCTCTCTCTCGCTCTCTCTCTCTCTCTCTCTCTCTCTCTCTCTCTCTCTCTCTCTCGCTCTCTCTCTCTCTCTCTCTCTCTCTCTCCTCTCTCTCTCTCTCTCTCTCTCTCTCTCTATATATATATATATATATATATATATATATATATATATATATATATATAATTATGTAATTATTTAATAATATATAATTATAAATATATTCTTAATAAACTTCCCAGCCACAAATATTAAAAAAACACAACTTGTATTAAAACTGGGCGAGGATTAGAAAGAATAAGATGCTTGTTATATAATTTAAAATGTTATTCCTCTTGTCCAATTTCTTTATGCACATTTTTTCACTCGCTACTCTGCCAGGAACTTCGCCGCTAGAGAGCACCTTCAAAAATCTCAATCTCATGGCTCATTCTTCACGAATATAGAATTAAAATAATGGCGCGTTTGGTTCATTGTGCATTCCGCAGGTGCAACCAACAAGAATTGTGCATTTTAGTTTAACTTTTTGAGTGTTAAAAGCAGTTCGGTGTTAGTTTTTATTTAAATTTATCAAGCCGAAACTAAACAGCGCATTCTCTCCGCCTCCTCGTTCATAACCTGCGGGACCGGGACGCAAGGCAAGGCTGAAGCAGGCAATAGAGAAACTCCGTCATTCATCATAATCTTTCTTAGCTGATGTTTCGGAGTCGAAAGAATATATTAAAGAGAAATGTTCTTTTAACAGTCCCTATATATTTAATCTTTTTCTTTCTTTTTTTCCTGTCATTTCTCTTCAGCAAATTATATTTTTTAAAGCTGCTTGATTCTTTTAAAACCGAAACCAGAGCCCGTCAATTGGTGTTTTTCCATAAGATACGTTTATCCTACGATAATTTATCCTCTGATCCTTTTGCATAAAGGTTTAAAAAAAAAAAACAGGTCACTTAAATACTTTCGATGTGCTAAAATATTTGTTAAACGAATGTTATTTTAAAAAAGCATATGCACATATTACAATTGTAAAATAGTCTAAAATGCATGGTCTAATCAGAAATAAAGGAAATTAGTTATATTTAATGCATAAAATAGGCTAGCCTTTTTATAAATTGAGTTTAATTGATTTGAAACTTTTAATTGCATTTTAACGTCCTGTATAAATAAAAAAAAAGTTGCATCAGATTGACGAAAAAACGAATATTAATACCTGCAAACAGGGCCACGGTTACTTTTTTTTCACTGACTGGCATGACTGGCAAACGCGTCAGAAAAAAAAAACTGCTGAATCTCTGCGAATATTTGGTTAACTTATAAAACAAATGTCTGGTTTAGTGATGTTAGTAATGCATAGAAAATGCAAAGCAGAATTCTCCTGAGCTCATTAAACCACTGATGACAGCGACGGAATCACTGGCCCACCACGTTCTTACGAACATATTTTATTTATTAAAGGTATTATTTCATTGACCTGAACATAACCATTTAAAATATAATTACTAACCCGTCGTCTAAAGCAGGCAACACTCTATTCAGCTATTTTCTGTGTTTTTACTCAATCATTGGTTATGCAGACCACTTTGACTAAAATATCAAAAAGTTCAAACGCTTTGATTAAACTAAAGCGAAACTGAGCTATCAATGGATGTTTGTCGTAAAGATTGATAATATAGGCTGCTCTTTTTTTTTTGATCATACAGTTAGCAAAGATTCAATATTCGAAACTGAATATTTCACTTTTATTTTATTTATATTACTATTGTATTTAACAGACCAGTTTGTGTTTTGGCCGCGGCATATAGCGGATCCTGAGGCACATCGCTTCACCTCAAAGTTTATTAGTTATTCTTGTTTATTTTGTAAATAACTGACCGACAAAAACTAAGGTACAAATTGTACAAAACAAAATTCGTTCAAAGAATATTTTTCTTCCGACGAAAATATATATAATTAATATATATTTTTGTGCGTCTCCATCCGCTACACTGTGCAGTGTTTGTTTTGCTCCACGGGAAAAAGGATTTAATTAATGCTCCCGTAATTGCTGCTACACAAACCCCTGTGATATATTAGCTACATATTTTTATAAATGTCTTTACACAAAATTACTATATGCTAAAGCCAACTTTAAATAAGTCAAAATATTTGCGATTGTTGACTCATCACCGTGGTCACAGCATGCGCGTCAGTTAGCTTCTGTAAAAAAAAGACATTTGACCAGCCTTTTAGCAAAGCCTATATTATTATACTGATATTCCTGTGCCAGTTTGACACTGTACATTAAACTGAGAATAGTTTAACTACTTCACAACACTCCATCACCTGAACTCAGCGCGAGGGCAAAGGAGAAAAGTGCAGCGCTGAGGTAAAATCATATTCTCAAGTCATAATCTTTAAAATAATTATACATTAGAAATAAAAGTATTCTTATTATTATACATTATTTTTATATACATATTATTATTCTTATATACATATTATTATTCTTCTAAATAATCTTAAATGTAACTGGAAAACAATGTTAAGACAACTGGAGTGATGCTAAGATCATTTAAGAAATTACTTTTGCATAAATATTAATTTCATTTTAATGAAATTCTATTGACAATTCAAATAAATACAGACTTGACACATGGCAGATAATTAGGTTTGTTAAGCCTTACCTCCCTGACTCGTCATCCCTCCTTTTTGCTTCATACAAAAAATCTATCAGGAGGCATGCTTAGTAAGATTACCATCATATTGTTTAAACTTTAGTTTTGTCCACTTGCAACACAAAAACAGCTGTTATGCTGGTTTTACAACGCATGAGCGGCGCGTAACAAGCAGGTAGCCGTCTTTTTTGGCATGCATGTTTACTACCGGGACTCTCAGAGCAGCGCCTGCAAAAGGCGCGCCTGTTCTTTGCGCACACGCGGAGATGCCTCAGTTTGCTTATTGATTTAAAAACTTGATATTATTTATTAATGTGTTATTAATGTGTTTTTGTGTTCTTCGTCTTGTACGTCGCCGTGTTATTGTGCGTCAACGTCACGTTTATCTGTCCTTAAGCGCGCATATAGTCGAACATTTCTGCTCGACATCGGTAGAAACAAACTTCACAAGTTAAACTCCGCGGACACTGATGAGCTGCAAGGTCTCGGCTTGCTCCGGATGCCTACCCATCCTCCGACCCCCACCTCACCACCTCGCCCTTAATGGAGGCGCTTCGAGCGGCGCGAGAGGAAGCAGAAGAGGGGTAAGCGCGGGGGTATCCGAACAAGGCTAGCGGCTAACCCCCACAAACCCGCTATCCCCTCCATCATTCTAGCGAACGTACGCTCGCTAGACAACAAACTGGACTACATCCGTCTACTTCGTTCATCACATAGGACTGTAAAGGACTGTTGTGCTTTTGTGTTGACGGAAACTGCACATTAGTGAGCAGCAGACAGCCCACCCCGATGCTTTTCTCATCCTGGCAGGGGACTTTAACCATGCAGACCTAAAGTGTTTCCCAAAATACAACAACACATAGACTTTCCAACACGGGGCAATAACACACTGGACACCACACAGAGAGGAGCTTACAAAGCCTTCCCCCTCCCCCACCTTGGTGGACCACTTAACTGTCATGCTAATGCCTGCTTACAGACCGATCGTTAAAGTCACCAAACCGGTTTGCAAGGAGATACAAGTGTGGCCAGAAGGTTCTTCAGAGGCTTTACAAGACTGCTTCAATACCACAGACTGGGATATGTTCAAACAGGCTGCCACTTACAACAACACCACTGACCTCCAGGAGTATGCTGAGACTGTTACAGCCTACATAAACAAATGCACTGAGGATGCCAAAAAATCACAGCAGCGTCTCTACTTCCTCCGCAAACTCAAAAGAGCAAGAGCACCAGCCCCAATCATGTACACCTTCTACAGAGGCACTATTGAGAGCGTCCTGACCAGCTGCATCACTGTGTGGTTTGGAACCTGCAATGCATCCTGCAGGAAAACACTTCAACGCATAGTGAGAACAGCTGAGAAGATCGTTGGTGTCTCTCTCCCCTCCCTTCAGGACATTTACAGCACACGTCTTACCCGTAAAGCCCTCTGCATAACAGCAGATGCCACCCACCCAATGCACAACTTCTTCAGTCTGCTGCCATCAGGGAGGAGACTGCGCAGTCTCCAGGCCAGGACCAACAGACTGAAAGGCAGCTTCATCCATCAGGCTGTCAGGAAGCTGAACTCTCTCCCAGCTCTGCTCCCCACTCCCTCCCCACGCACCTCCTCCACTCGCACCTCTGGACTCTGACACACATACATACATACACATACACATACACACACACACACACACACACACACACACACACACACACACACACACACATTAATTTATATATATTTGGTTGACAATAAATAAATAAAAGAAAGAATTAATGAATGAATTCTACAGTCTGCTTGTGCCTCTATGTTTGTTAGAGTTACTGGAGACATCCAGTAAGACACAGTCAAATATTCAGTCCAAATGCACTGGAGAGACCTGAAACATGTTAATTTTTCCTTATTGGCTATATGACATTTAGATGTTGCATATTATTCTGTGGTCTTAAGGAGAGTGTTAAGTATTTCAGCACATAAGAGCAAATATAGCTTATAGCCCATTTCGTTGCGCTCGGCAGCTTTTCACTAATAAAGATTAGATTTTTTATATATAGATTAGATTCAACTTTATTGTCATTACACATGTACAAGTACAAGGCAACGAAATGCAGTTTAGGTCTAACCAGCAGTGCAATAGCAGCAAGTGCAGGATACAGGTATAAGTTATAAAGTGCAGTTATAGAAAAACTATGGTGATATTTACAGATGGATGTACTATGAACATTATATACAGGTTGTATTAGCTATGAACAGATTTACAATAAATGAATATATGTACATGATACTATTAATAGCAGAGGTGTGCAGATAGATAAACATAATTATAAATGTCCATGTGCAGTGGGTGTGTACAGTTCAGATAAGTGAATCAGTGCAATGAATATGTGCAAACTTTAAATGTGCAAATGTTAAATAGTGCAGTGATTGTGAGGAGTATAAGTTAGAGGAGTGTGGGGGGTGTATTGGGGGGGCAAAAGAGTCAGTGAGGGGCAGAGTTCAAAAGGGAGACAGCTCTGGGGAAAAAGCTGTTCCTCAGTCTGCTGGTTTTTGTCCGGGGGGGCCTGAAGCGTCTGCCGGAAGGCAGGAGAGAAAACAGTCTGTGAGCAGGGTGAGAGGAGTCCTTAAGAATACTGCGTGCTCGGCGCAGACAGTGTTTCTTCTGGATGTCCTCTATGGCTGGCAGTGTAGTCCCTGTGATGCGTTGGGCAGTTTTCACCACCCGCTGCAGTGCCTTACGCTCAGCAACAGAGCAGCTTCCATACCAGACTGTGACGCAGTTGGTCAGGATAAAGCTCTTCATGTAAATTTCATTTTTCAGTTTTAGCACGTCATATAAAAACATCGCCCTTGCGCCCTCATTTATGATATCCTGCCGCCGGGCCTGCTATAGCGAAACTTTATTGTTTGAGAAGAAACAAAAACGGAAACTGTGCATGAAAACCTGGCTGGGAAGACGGCGATAACATGAATTTTCTGTTCTTCAACGAGAAAAAAAAAATCACACACACGACACAATGACGGCGTTAATTATACAACGCAGTGTTTACGATCATATTAACAACTAACATTAATATCAATAACTCCTCTCGCTTTAGACTTTACCTTTTAGAGCTTGTTCTTGTCGGCGCAATATAAGTTTATTGCATGTATAGCTACGAATCAGATTATGAAGAATGATTAAGAGCATGCTTATCCTTTATTTCATCCTTTTCGTAAGGTGTTTTATTTATTTATTTATTTATTTATTTATTTATTTATTTATAATTTTTAAAATAATGATGACAATATTCACTGTCTAAGCATTCCTCGGTATACTACCAACAAATTACGCCCCTGTACCCAAGTAGCCTACCTAAGTTAATTTACATTTCATGTAAAAATTTAGAAATCAAAAAAGACCAAAGTATTATGCTAAATATCCGTACAAACGAACATGTTTGTTGTTTAACTTTCGTTGATAAAACAACACAATACAGCCTATAATAATGTAGGCTAGTTAAATAGAAATAACTTTAACTGCTTGAAACAGTAAACGTTACATTTTAGAAACTTCACAAATACTAATCAATAATAATATAAATAGTAACGAAGAACAAAAATATTAGCCTAGGCTTATAACAACATAAGTCAGATGTTAAAAAAACTGCGTCTCTCCGCCTTTTGTTTTCTATTCATATTTTAAATTCTTTGCCAGAAAAACTAACATGTTGACTTTGTTCGGTTTAAGCGGAGACTTATTTGAGATTACAATGTTTCCAGCAGCACTGAGACGTGTGCCTGCAGCGCATGCAGATACTTTTTCGCAACCGTGGCAAAGAGGGTATCTTGCTCCGCCGCCTGCATTTCTCGGAAACCAGCTCTACATTGCGGAGCGGCGCGTTCTCAACTACCAAATATGCTGCTCTATTTCTCATCAACGTCTACTATTTATCAGTTTCTCTTTTGTATTTGGCCATTTTTGAAAAGGCCTCTCTGCCATACCTGGCTGGACTAGCTGGGCATTTGCGTTCAGTAGATGACACCGGAACTGGCTCCGCATTTCATGGGCTGGGTGACATGACCGCAGCTCTGGAGGTTCGACGTGTTTGTCCATTTAACACTTATTTTTCTAAACAAGCCCAACAAATAGCTTCATCCTAATTATTGATTCGCCTTTCTCGTTCGCCACGAATATAATAAGTAATATAAGTAATATAAGTTTTCCAGCGAGGTTCATGGCTGAACTTGAACTTGCTGTATCACGTCTAAGTTAACGTTATATTCATAAATGTATAGGCTACTTGGCAACAAAACAGAAAACGTGTGTTCTAGAGTGATTGTCATCACGGTGACCGTCACAGCCCTTACATATGACATTGCATACATGTTTTATAAGCTATAAAATGAAAGCCTCAGTTTGGTGCGGAGTTATCATTATAGCAAAATCAAGAAAATCTTTGGATTTGTTTGATTCGTAGATTGTAGGCTATTTTAAAAGCTGATATTATATAAGAACTATTAATAACTGTAATTTTCAAAAAAATAAAATAAAATAAATAAAAAAGGGGTTTGTTGGTTGTAGCCCATCCTAAATCATCAACAGCCTGCTTTTTTAAGTTTATAAAGCGGCTCCAGACAGCACAGAGGTGATTCGCTGGTTAATGTCACCTCTGTGTGAAACTGTGACCAGAAATATCCTTCTTTCAATTTGCTTCTTTGGCAAAATGCGTCTGTAGAAACGTGTGTTTGCATGTGTTACCATCCAACGAGTTAACAAATATTTGTTGTACATTTAGTGGCCGATCACAAAGCGCACGCCTTTACGTTCCAAAAACGCGCGGCGCACCGCGCTGCCTTTTATGGTTGACAAAAAAAAAAGAAGCCCTGCACTCTTTTGTATGTCACTAGAAAACGACTGAATCAGCTGGTGTGCGCGAGTCGAGTTGCTGTCGATGTTATAATTGTAATTTTAATAATATTGTGATATTCAAGATCTATAAATACAACTCTGGATAACTTGAAACAGCGACCACAAGTACTCTCCTCCATCTTTAAAAGTTTGCTATACTCACATTGACAACCCAAACCCCGCTGTCACCTCAACAGAAACCCTGCAGTGCTTTCATTTGACTGAACAATGAAACAGAAGTAACACGCTTTTCCGCTCGAGCACACAGCACACAACGGCAAAACTTGAAGCGCGCTGAGCGAGCATAAGATCATGTTTATTACTAAGAAAACTAAATCAAAATTATATTTTAATTGAACACATCTGATCACATAAGGTACGCACAGAAAAGTCTGTTTAGTGTTGTGGAAAGGCAAAGCTGAATATCTGTGGTTAAACTGCCACCCAGCGGTCAAAAGCTGCTGGCGCACCAAGTACCGCTGTCGCCGCGGTATGAATGGCGCCATAAGGAACACATTGAAGTAGTAACATCTGTACACTCATTTCATTTGATAAAGTTGACTGTTGGGTTTTACAGTGACATTAAAACTACTAATGAGTTTTCATTCACATTTAGAATAAAAATGTCATTCAGATCTCTTTTCGTCTAAAAATAACAAAAATATTTTCAAATATGTTTAGAGAAATTGTAATCCCGAATATTTGGAACAAACATTATCAGACCTTTATATAATAAGACAAATATTAACCTTGCAATCAAACATATAGTAAATAAACCCGGACAACTGAAAACTGGAACTTTAACGCAAATCGTAAAACTTTTGTTTTTAGAATTCATTGATGAATAAAAAGTTCAAAAGAATAATTCAGAAATATTTGGTAATATTTTTCATTTACTGTGACTATTATCTAATCATTTCAATGTGTTCTTGCTTAATAAAACCCTATTCATTTAAAAAAAAACATTTGTACGGGTGTTGTACTTAATGCAATATATTTTAGGTTGCAAAATTATCTATACTCTCATGCAAATCATGCAAAAACTGGCTAGAAAACATAGGAAATAACAATGTTGGCAAATATTTCCATGTTTTTAGTCACTTTTTTCATGATTTTTTGAGAGTATAGATAATTTTGCAACTTAAAAATATATATTGCGTTGAGTACACTACCATTTCTTAAGTTTCTAGTTTCTTAAATAAATCAATAAGGTTTAATAAGGAAGAAAATAGCTATAGTAAACAAAAAACATTACAAAATATGTACAGTTAAAGTCAGAATTATTAGCCCATCCCCCCTTTCTGTTTTTAAATAATTCCCAAATGATGTTTAACAGAGCAAGGAAATTTTCACAGTATGTCTAATAATATTTTTTTCTCTGGAGAAAGTCTTATTTGTTTTATTTTAGCTAGAATAAAAGCAGTTTTTAATTTTTTAAAAAACATTTTAAGGTCAAAATTATTAGCCCCTTAATTTTTTCAATAGTCTACTGAACAAACCATCATTATACAATAACTTGCCTAATTACCCTATCCTGCCTAGTTAACCTAATTACTCTAGTTAAGCCTTTAAATGTCACTTTAAGCTGTATAGAAGTGTCTTGAAAAATATCTAGTCAAATATTATTTACTGTCATCATGGCAAAGATAAAATAAATCAGTTATTAGAGATGAGTTAATAAAACTATTGTTTAGAAATGTGTTGTATCTCCGTTAAACATAAATTGGGAGGCTAATAATTCTGACTTCAACTGTATATATTATAGAAGGGTATTATAGAATTAGAATATATATAATTTTGCAACCTAAAAGTATATTGCTTTAAGTACACTACCATTCAAAAGTTTTACAATAGATTAATGGGGTTTATTAAGCAAGAACACATTGAATTGATTACATAAATAGTTATAGTAAACAAAAAAATACAAAAGATTTCTGTCTCAGACACACGGCCCTCCCATTAAAACCAACATCTTTTGACTGACATGAACTTTGACCAATCACAGCAATGGAATGTTGCCGAGGGGCGGGATTTCCTTCTGTTTCAGGCAGCGCTGGAGGATCTTCTGCAGCTCTAGGTGACACGTAATGAAAGGTGCGATTAGGCCTCTCTAAAACTAAGGTAATTAGTTAAAAAAGACTGCTTTTCATTATGTAGACAACTTCAGAGAGTGCGGACTAAACACGAGAACCGAATTTAACCGGATACGTTACTTTTCTAACTGCTGAACGTCTTTGGAAAACTTGGAAAACTTGAGGTAATGTTCGTTTACTTAGCCGCTGTCCGGGAATATAATGTTTCATGAGGAATTTCGGAGTGGAAAGCGTTGTTTCTTTGCTGAAGAGTGAAGATAAATTAATTCCCGGGAAAGTTTGTGTGGAGAGCAGGAGACCAGGGATAATGGGCAACGGCGCGTGCTCCAGGAAGCAGAAGAAGATTTTCCAGTCTCTTTTTCTGGTCACGGTGGTTTTTGCCATGATCTATGGAGGGATGATGTCTTATGAGATGCACAAACAGCTGAAGAGGACAGAAGAGCTGGCCGTCAAATATCAGCAGCACCAGGAGTCACTTTCGGCTCAGCTTCAAGGTACGGTAAAAACACACTTCGTCGTGATGACGTCACACTGCAAGAAATTCTTACCTCATTCTTACCACGTCTTTCTTACCTCAGTGTTAGACTTACTGATGTTTTTTCCATTTATTCTGATGCTCATGGATGTATTTTGTGCCTGAATTTATATTCAGGTAATGCTCAAGTACTTGCAAAAAAGTTGACCACACTTTACAATAAGGTTTTATCAGTTATTGTCTTTGCTAACATGAACTAATAATGAACAATACTTGTACAGCATTTATTAATCATAGTTCAACATTTACTAATGCATTATTAAAATCCAAATTCATGCTTGTTAACGTGAATGCACCGTGAGATAACATGAACTAACAGCTGTATTTTCATTAACTAACGTTTGCTAGCATAAACAAATACTGTAATCAGTGAATTGTTTATTTATTTACATTATATATATATATATATATATATATATATATATATATATATATATATATATATATATATATATATATATAAATAAATAAATAAATAAATAAATACACACACACACACACACACACACACATATATATATATGTGTGTGTGTGTGTGTGTGTTTATTATAGATGTATAGATATGTAATTTTACTTGTAAAATATGTCTTTTTTTTTTTTTTTTAAAAAAGCCTCTGTATTGTTCCCTAGAAAACAGTGTTGCCCACAACAATATTCGACCACAATGACCACATTTTGTGATTTACTTTATGTGTTATTGTTCTAAATTAAATTTTGGATATTTTTTATATTTTCTAATATTTTTTTGTATTATTTTTTTATTATTATTGTATTATGTATTAATTATTTTATTAATTATCCTCCTCTCCTGATCATTTCAAAAGACTCCTGTTGGGCCCCCTGGACCCCAGTTTGAAAACTACTTGTTTAGTGGCAAAATAAGAATATAGCTTATCGTGTCTTATTTTAAATTAGTGTCAAATGTAGCACCTGGTGGTGCAGAGTCTTTCAGAGTTCAGTTCCACTTCATGTCACATACCTGTAGTTTCCAAATAAGCCTGAAGGACTGGAATAGCTGGATCAGGTACTTTAAATTCTGCATTGCCATAGATTTCCAGTTGAGTGAAAAGTTTTGCATAAAGTTGACAATTTTGTCAAATGATCTCTTTTTACAAAGATTTGGAAAAAATGTGAATTTAGTCAATTCAATTTCAAATGCAGTACCTAGTGAGGCAATTTCGGGCACAGCCCATGTGTCTGAGCATATTGTAACACAGCAAAAAGATTTTTTTGTAACAGAAACAGTGGTGGTGTGTTTTGACGACACAGGAGTTGCGACTAGTGCAGCTGAGAAGGCCTTTCTTTCTTTCTTTCTTTCTTTCTTTCTTTCTTTCTTTCTTTCTTCTTTGCAATTAAGCTAAAAATATGAATAAATTAGACTGGATAAAGTGACCATAATATCCCCAATTACCTTACCCCCCCCCCCCTCGAATAAAAAAAAGAATAATTATTTGATTATTTGTCTATTTTAATAATGCTGTATGTATCTATTTCAGAGGCAACCCTGTTTTTCAAGCGACCCCATTCAGGGAAATAGTTTTAACAGTAAATAAAAGGCTAGTTTGATTGGTAAAACAAAGAATCGATAGTATCTAATTTAATAATTAAATCTAATGCCTTGTATGTAATGTGTTGATAGTGCTGTTTCATATGTACACAGCAGGGTTCAACGCTAAGAATTTTTTCTACTGGCCCGATCAGGTCAGTGGTTCAGATTTTTACTTCCCCTGCTAAAATTTCCATGGCCCTACCAAAAAAATAAGTTAATAGCTATTTCTTAGCCACATATTTTAAATAATATGTCAAAAGCCAAACATAATTGTCATACACTTTTTATTCAGCATAACTTTTCTTTAAATACAACTGACAATTAGAAATAAAATACAATTGTGATTTAAAAGATTATATATATATATAAGCGAAAATGTGCACTTTAATTTTAAAACCCACAGACATGGTCACCAAATATAAATCCCTAAAAGTAAGACTTTCTAATACAAAGCCTCATTTCTGTTGTCAAGTTTTGTAAAAATCTATCTATTCAATTAATCAATCTATTAAATGTTGGCTACTTATGTATTAAAGGATTAAATTATAGAGAGAAGTAACAGATGAACCGAAACTGCAGTCAGATCATGAAGCAGATCAATGTCGATTTTAAAAATGAAAAATTAACAAACAATAGGCCTAATACTAAATATTATAAGTCTGTCAAGTTTCCTAATGGATAAACAGCACTCTGTAATGTTTCTGCATGCTTTCACTTTCGCATTTAACATGCAACGCACATTTGCGACAGTATGGTGTTCCCTTTACTACACTGGGGCGTTAGGGCCCACGCAGACCACAGGTTGAGCGCCCCTTGGTGGCCTCACCAACACCACTTCCAACAGCAACCTTTCCCATGTGGTCACCCATCCAGGTACTGACCAGGATCAGCCCTGCTTGGCTTCAGTGTGTAAAAGTGGAGGAGGGGCGGGACAATACCACACAACTGTCAACAAATAATCTGCCAAAGATTTCTAACTTGTAACAGTACAGTGGGGGGAAACGCTCACAAACGTAGTGTCTTTAATTGTTTCTACTGCACAAAACCGCTTGAGTGGACACGCAGCCTTATTCTGAACAATATGGTGAATATGAATACACAAATAATGAAATGCATTGATTGCAGGAAACTTAAAAAATGCAAATCAAACAAATCCACCTAGTAGTTTTTGATGCTTTCACACATTAAGGTGTATTTTAAACAGATCTAGACAGAAATATTTGACTGTTCCTGTATCTTGAGTTGAAGTATCGAGAAGTGATTGATTGTCTCTGTGTGCAGCTACTGTAGTGAATCCCTGCACCCACTGTTTTTTTTTTTTTTTTAACCCAGAACATTTTATTGACTTATTTCATCCTGTGCCTTAAATCACAGTTTTGCATTTTTTTGTCCCGCAGAGAGGGGCTTCGCTATCCCAGCTCAATATGCTCGCTGCAGAAAGGCTGAAGCAATGCATTTAGAGTAAATACACAGAAAGCAGACCTGTGTTAAACTGTTGCCAATGATAGACCGCTCTGGATTAAACTAGAGTGTGTCACATTTCTAGCCTTTGTCCGAGTTCTTTTCTAATGTTTGGAGTTTCTCTGGGTTTATGTGTGCATATTCTTGAGCAAACAAATTTGTGTTTAATCAAGTGTCGCATAAATTTACTGAATACACACATCTGCTGTACATTTCAGTACATCAGAGTTGTTTGAGTTTCCTTTGAGTCTTCAGGTTTATTATTTATTCGCTTAAAGGCTCAAAT
Source organism: Danio aesculapii (assembly GCF_903798145.1). Taxonomy (NCBI): domain Eukaryota; kingdom Metazoa; phylum Chordata; class Actinopteri; order Cypriniformes; family Danionidae; genus Danio; species Danio aesculapii. The sequence goes on along the minus strand of NC_079452.1, from coordinate 31,813,018 downwards.
GCAGCAATTTTTCTTCTTTTTAATACAATGGATGATTCTCAGTGCATGTTAGCTGATATTGTGCTGTTGCAATTAAATGATGACGACAAGTTAGACTGTATTAAAATCTGAATTTAAATGCTTGGGGTTTAGCAAGCTTTTTTATTATTGTTTTTTTTGTTATATATTTTTTTTATTAGTAAAAAATGTTTTATTAATATATTAAATACACTTTTTTTTATATTTTATGTAAAGAATCAATGTTTTTAAATCTTATTTTTTCTTGTTAAATATTAATTTATTAGCCATTTATAATAAATAGTTTTATATTTATATTGCTCAGATGATTTTATTTTTGGTAACACTATAATAATTTCACACTATGAATCATCTATTAAGCATTAGCAAATAGTGAATTCATTATCTGTTTAGCATTAACTCTACATTAATAAACGTTAGTGAGCAGTTTATAAATACAGCTAAATTGCTGTAATCCTGACTTATAAGCATCTGAATTCACTATTTGCTATTGCTTAATAAATGATTCATGGTGTGCAGTTAATATAAAGTGTTTTAAATGCATTGACATAATATATGCATAAATTAGATTTCTTTGTTGTTGTTATTATTATTAATTATTATTATTGTGACAGTCGTTTATTATAAATAGTTTTAAATTTATAGTATTTATATAACTACATGATTATGTACAGAATTATATAAATATACCAGTTGGTATATAAATGTCCTAGCATAACTAAATATCCATATAACCTAGTATATAGGTTTCTTCAGCCAACTAGCTCTAATAAATAAATGTGATTTTATTTATTTTTAATTAGTTCATTTATTTTAGTTGACACAAACTTCACAGCCTCCTTTTATCTGTAATACATCTCTATCATGTTTATGTAATGATGATTGTAATGAGAGGATACAGAATGAGACTTCCGGATCAGTGCCCCCCGTCCCCTTACATCTCTGTAGAAGTACAATTAGAGGAAAAACCAACATGCTGGATGAAGACAAATATAAGAAGGAACAGATCTGTCAGGCTTCGTTTCCTGTGGCATTTCAGTATTTGGAGGAGGGCCGCTGTTATACTCATTCACAGCTCCAGTTACGGATAAAAAGTCAGTGCACACCGAGAGCAGACAGGTCAACCTTTCAATCTGATGCCATTAGAGAGAAATTAAAAGGGCCGGATGTAGTACTCAACGGGTCAGTGGATCACACACTGGGAAAGTTCTCAAAAACAGCTTCGTTCACTTCACATTCTGACAGGTGCTGCAAAAGTTTCAGGTTGTTTGGAGATTTTTTTGTTTATTGGTTAATAGCGTTTTGATATTTTTTTTTTAGCATTTGCATGTTAACAGGATGCTAATCTGTTAGACTGAGAGCAGGTCACTTGGTGCGCGACGAGCCATCTTACCTCACCTATCTCTTTCCTCCACACTGTCCCATGATGACAATCACACATATGCATTTTTAGGCAGTAAATAAATAATATTTAATATTTAATACTTGTCTCCTATATAAGTGCATTGTTTTTTAAGGCGGTATAACGGTTGTCACGATCATCAGCGATCTACTACCTGAGATCACTGGTAAACACACTTACTTTCACATGAACTACAAATCGGCCATGTAATGGACTACAACACCCAGTCATGCAACCAAGCGGCAACCTCCCGCTCTCCCTCGGGAGGCCAATACGGAAGTAACAGAAACTGCAATTCATCAAAATTCCGCTAGTCCTGGCTCCATAATAGAGCAAAGTGCAATTGAGCCCACTGTTAGAATGGCCAACTTTACAGCAGAAAAAAAGGTGTTTACAGCCTGGTACAAAGAACGATGTTGGTTCATATAGCTATTATTACCCTCCATGACAACTGTGAGTGGGGTGAATTTTTTTACAACTCATCCATTTCCTTTATATTAGGTTATTTTAAGTTTGCATAATTAAGGGCGTGGCCACTTGAGTGACAGCTAGGTCTCGCCGGTCGCCGTCACTTCACCTCAGCTGAATCCGGCAGATTAGCCACTGATCTCGGCATATTCATCGTATTTTTGTGTTGTTTTATGTGGCTTTACACAGTCAGCTGCATTTTGGACTTATTTCTTACAATTATCAGATGATATGGGATGCTGTGTGCATTTAATTGTGCTCACAAACCGTTCACGTGGCCTCGTTTCCCATGTGAGTAAAGTTATATACTTGTATACCATCTCTATAAATGTATTTGTTTTATTTAAGATCATTTATCATTAATATTTTTCTTTAGACCCGTAAAGCACTCCAGAATGTGACAGATTGATTAGCTGTAGGCTCTAGAACAGTCATCTGAAGCGTTGTCATACAGTGTTGTGCTGGATTTTATCAATAGTCTTGCAATTACTAACACACACACACTATATCTGAAGCGTTTGGAAGTAATTCGCGTTTTCCTCCTGTAGAAAAACATCATAAGAACAATGTTTAGTGGCTCACTGTATTACTACAGTGTTTTTAAAAGTCTAAACACTTTATTGATATAGTGTACAGCCAAGCACATGTGGTCAGAACACAAACGAGTCGCGGGTAATAAAGTATTAAGCGTTTCTCCCAAAGTAAAGTCTGTCTGTCAGGTCTAAGCAAAGTGCCAGCAGGTGTCTGTAGCTCCGCCCACTTTCCGCCTCTTTGCCCTTGTTTGGTATCCCGCCGTGGGTGCGATGACGCGCGAACAAAATGGCGACGGTTGGCCGCGCCTACTTGTAGCTTCTTTTGCAGTGTTCAGAAACCTATGGGTGACGTCACGGATACTCCGTCCATATATTTTACAGTCTATGCATGCAACACACACACAAACAACCGGTTCCAGGTCAAGACTGATTACAACCTCACAGTTGAAGCTGCTCACGGATCACTGATTACTTGGATTATAAGAACACCTCTCAAACACACAGTTGTTGCTGAGTCATGTCTACTGTTTTAGTGACACTACAACGCGTTTTCCTTTGTCTTGTTTTGCCGTGTTTTGATCCTTGCCTTGTTTATCTGTGTATTCCTGTCTGCCGCCTGCCTTGTGACCATCTGCCTGTTCATTTGACTACGACTCTGGTTTGCCTCATACATCTGTTTGCCCTTGTGTTGACCATTGCTTACCTGACCTCGCTAATAAACCTGCATGTGGATCCGCACCGCTGTTGTCAGTGTCACATCCCTGGTTACAACGGTATTGAAACTGATACTGTTGCTATTTTTAGATCCCGCGGTATACCGTATTAACGTATTACCACCCAAGCCTAATAACCATTTACATTTAGACAGATGTTTTTGGATACTGTTTCACGTCTCATTCTGATCCTGAGTAATTATTCTGAAATAGTCAGTTAAATGGTGCTGTGTGTAAGTTTTTGACTCTTCTAAAGCATAAAAATACCATAATATGTTTGCATATATTTCAGAAACATGCTAAGTGAACATTCTTGAAAAACAATGCTGAAAAACAATGCTGAAGTCAGATATTCTGCTTTGAAAATGTGCATTACATGCTGGAATGACTGTCTTTGTTTTGGTCATTTAACCCACCCAATGTCAGTTTAGCCGATTATATTTCAGCTCCCTGGGTTGTCTTGATGGAAAACCGCGTATTTCATTCATTCAGAAAGATTCTGAAATCATGCGTCTGTGACTGAAATGCGACCTCTGGTGGACAGTAACAGACTCTGAAATGAGACGCAGATTCAGAGTTTCACATGAGGCTATTATTTAGCAAATAATATAAATATTATGAACGTAAACATTCGGTGAGCAGGTTACATTGTAACCCCATGTCCTAACAACATGCTTCGTGATGAGATTTAATACATATTAAACTGCTTTAACATTAATAAATGTGCATGCTGAATCACTGTTGTGTGTTGGCGTAGACTCACAGTTCTAAAGTTCAATTTCTGATGGTTTATTTTATTTTCAAGATCTGAGGTGAACTATCTGCTGCTGCTTTCAGTAGTATGGCAATAAATGTCATGTAAAATGGCATTGAAACTCACATTATTAACATTTAACACTGAATAAAGCACATGAGGTGTACCTGAGGTGATCATTGTCAGTTTTCTGTTGAGCTGCGAGAAATAGCAACCGTTTCCAATTTATCAATTCGAGGTGTTAGTTAGGACAAAACTCCTTTTAATATGTAAAAAAATTTCTTCTATCGGGTGCCGTTGCTTTTATTTAGAACACAATTTAAATCAATCGGTCATGTCATCAATCTGGCAACCTGCGCTTGCATTTGTTTTGATCCAGGAGTGCAATACCTAGTTTGACACCCAGTGGTTGAACTAGGTGTTGCATGCCTGGTTCAAAACTCAGGCAGGCGCAGGTTTCCAGATTGATGACACCAACATATCAGTCATTCAGCATGTACATTTAAGTGTTTAAGAGGTTTAATATGTATTAAATGGATTATAAATCTTACCATTTCTTGAGTGAGTGCATATTCTGTGCTTCTGAATGGCTGTATTTAAACTTTTGTCGTGTTTCGTCTGGTGCAAACATCCGAATTGCTTATCACAGCAAATCTTGTCACATAGCCTGTTGTTAGGACACGGGGTTAAAATGTAACCTTCTCACTGAATGTTTAAGTTTGCTAATAAATAACCTCCTAATATGGAACTCTGAATCTGCGTCTCATTTCGGAGGCTGCTACTGTCCACCAGAGGTCACATTTTTGGTCACAGATGCATACTTCGAGAGCCTTTCTGACTAAATGAATGAAATATGCTAAATGAAGAATATTCCATAAAGGCAACCCGGGGTGCTGAAATATAACCGGCATTGGGCGGATTAAAAGAACCAAAACAAAGACAGACGTTCCGGCACGTAACACACATTTTCAAAGCAGAATATCGGACTTCAGCATTGTTTTAAGATAAACAGGAATGTTCACTTAGCATGTTTCTGAAATATCTGCAAACATATATTATGGTATTTTTACACTTTAAAAGAGTCAAAAACTTACATACAGCACCTTTAATAAAATTCGTTTTGGTATTGGTCAAGTATTGGTATTTTAGTGTAATTTATAATACATTCTAGATTTTATTAATGTTTAACATTGTTTTTATTTTTATATCATTATGTTTTTACTTTAATTTAAGAAAATAATATTCTTATTGTTATTTGTTTGCTTTAGTTTTTAAGTTTCAAGTTAAAGTTTATGAAAGTGAGAAATAATTTTATATTAAACAAGATTTATTATTATTATTATTATTATTATTATTATTATTATTATTATTAGTAGTAGTAGTAGTAGTAGTAGTAGTAGTAGTAGTAAATATCATTAATGTAAGTAACAAAATAGTTTTTAGTTTTATTCCGTTAGTTAACTATAATAGCCCTGGTTTCAAAGTACACTGACTGACAACACAATGCTCATGGTGCCATACACTGGGAGAAAAAACACCACCCGGATATAAACATCCAGCTAAAAAACAAATGTTTGCATTTGCAACTGTAGCTTAAAAAGAACCAAGAAATATACAGATGAAATCTAAATAAGCTGTCGTGGCACAGACCTTTCATAGACTTACCAGTAAGATTAAACTATGTCTGCCTGGTAATACTAAATTGTATTATATTTTTAAATCATCTTGCTGATATTGGGTAGAACAAGATGGCTTGAAAGATTGAGACAACACTTGCATATTTAAAAAGTTAGTAAATGCTGTATTTTGGGGCTTAAATAATGTATCAATGTTGTAATATGTCATTCTTGTTCTAAATATGCCTGACAAGATGCTATAAAAACTATTGTCAGTTGCACTCAATGACATTTTAATACATCTTCTGTAAATTATACTAGGCCCAATTCTATTTCTTACCTCCACCCCTTAAACAGAGTGTAAAGGGGAAGGGCTTCAAATTTACCCCTAAAAATGTGACACCACCCCAACACCTGCATATCTCATATGTTATCACAAGCTCTTACTTCATACAAGATAATAATAATAGTAATAGTAATACATTTTTATTTGTATAGCACTTTTCCTACATACATGCAACTCAAAGCACATTCATTCACTTATTTTCCTTTTGGCTTAGTACCTTATTCATGAACCGACAACTATTTTGGCATGTTTTACGCAGTGGATGCCCTTCCAGCTGCAACCCAGTACTGGGAAACACCCACTCACACTCATACACTACGGGCAATTTAGTTTACCCAATTCACCTATAGCGCATGTCTTTGGACTGTGGGGGAAACCGGAGCACCCGGATGCAACCCATGCCAACATGGGGAGAACATGCAAACTCCCACAGAAATGCCAACTGGTCCATCCAGGGCTCGAACCAGCGACCTTCTTGCTCTAAGGCGACAGTGCTAACCACTGAACCACTGTGCTGTATTTGGTTCCATTGCATTCAGAATCGATTTCATTTAAAATGTTAGTTAAGCACATCTATCTGGATCTTTTATTCATCATTATGTATATATGTATATGTATATGTATATGTGTATATATATATATATATATATATATATATATATATATATATATATATATATATATATATATATATATATATATATATATATATATATATATATATATATATATATATATATAATATGGATAAACAAATAAAAAATAAAACAAATATATAGACAAATGGAGCAAAATAAACAGCAAATACTGTATATACTCAGAAAAATGCTAACATGTATTTACACACACACAATACAGCACATGTCTGTATACATGCACACACACACTGTACATGCATACAGACAAGATTGACGATGGCGCCTGCTGTAGTTATTCCAGTTGAGTGGCTCACAGTTATTTTTTGGTTGTTATCTTCAGGAAATCATTGAAAGCAACAATATCATGTTATCATGTTTTATAACTGTATTGTGTATTTACACAGTGGCCATATTCATGCATGTAAACACAAGAAAACAACATTAACATTATTTCAGATACTGTATAAAGCTCATTCACAGCCACTAGACTTTTCTGTGTCATCGAGTGACCGATTTGAAAGTATGTTGTGGGACTGCTATACAGGAGTTATTATTAGAGATTATAGATAGCAAAATTTAATTATTTTGTATTTATTTGATTCGATTTTTTTATTTTTTTTTTAAAGCATGACTGTAACACATGAACGCTGTTATGAATGTATTAAAACATATGCTTGTTTGTTGTAAAAATTCGTAATAATGTAAAAAAATACTTATATTTGTGCATCTTCTTACTTGTGTGTACAGCCATGTTTTTCATACCCCTTGGTTTCTAATGTGGTCCTGGAAAATCTAATTTTCAAGGGCTATCTAGCCTTTTCCTTTAGCCCTTGCTTACCCTTATAACAATTGCAGTTTTTACATGTATTCATATAAAATACCAATCCCAAATTTCTCTCTCTGTCTCTCAGTGGTGTACGAGCATCGCTCAAGGTTGGAGAAGTCTCTTCAGAAGGAGCGAATTGACCATAAAAAAGCCAAAGAAGGCAAGTTCCTTTTTAACAAATGACCGCATCACTGACTTGATACTAATGGCATCCATGATGGATAAACTGGTACAACCCAAAAGAGCTGGATTATGCCAAGATAGTAATACAATATGATCAGTGTTGGGTAAAGTTACTTTTAAAAGTTATATACTACAATCTTTATCATATTTAAAAATCTTAATCTTAGAAAAAACAAAAAAAAAAAAAAGGTAAACAAAACCTCAACGCAAAGTTAACAGCACACACTGGTCACTTTATTAGGTACACCTGTCCAACTGCTCATTAATGCAAATTTCTAATCAGCCAATCACATGGCAGCAACTCAATGCATTTAGGCATGTAGACATGGTCAAGACGATCAGCTGCAGTTCAAACCGAGCATCAGAATGGGGAAGAAAGGTGATTTAAGTGACTTTGAATGTGGCATAGTTGTTGGTGCCAGACGGGCTGGTCAGAGTATATCTGAAACTGCTGATCTACTGGGATTTTCACGCACAACTATCTCTAGGGTAGATTATTGTTGCTGGCCATGTCCATCTCTTTATGACCACAGTGTACCCATCTTGTGATGGCTACTTCCAGCAGAATAACGCGCCTTGTAAAAAGCGCAAATAATCTCAAACTGGTTTCTTGAACATGACAATGAGTTCACTGTACTCAAATGGCCTCCACAGTCACCAGACCTCAATCCAATAGAGCACCTTTGGGATGTGATGGGACGGGAGATTCACATGATGGATGTGCATCTATGCCATAATGGATTAAGGCAGTTCTGGAGGCAAAAAAGGGTCTAACCGGGTACTAGTAAGGTGTTTCTAATAAAGTGGCCGATGAGTGTACGTTCTCATTACTTTCCTTAAAAAGTAACTATGGAACATGTTTAGTTGCTTTTTAAGAAAATAAGTGAGTTAAGATTGTAATATATTACATTTGTTCAGATTTTCTATTGCAAAAAAACACTATTACAAAACAAATTGTTTTCTCTTGCTAAATTTTAGTTTTTAATAACTAAAAACGCAAGAAAGTGAAATGGAAGCAAACTACTGAATACTAATATTATACCATAACTATATATTTAAAAATATTGTCATCAAATATTGATGAAAGTACACTACCTGGCAAAAATTGGATTTTTCTGATGAATCATCTTTTGAACTGCATCCCAATCATCACAAATACTGCAGAAGACCTATTGGAACTCACATGACCAAAGATTCTTACAGAAATCAGTGAAGTTTGGTGTAGAAAAAATCATGGTTTGGGCTTACATTCAGTATGGGGGTGTGCGAGAGATCTGCAGAGCGGATGGCAACATCAACAGCCTGAGGTATCAAGACATTTGTGCTGACCATTACATTACAAACCACAGAAAAGAGCAAATTCTTCAGCAGGATAGCGCTCCTTCTCATAATTCAGCCTCCACATCAAAGTTCCTGAAAGCAAAGAAGGTCAAGGTGCTCCAAGATTGGCCAGCCCAGTCACCAGACATGAGCATTATTGAGCATGTCTGGGGTAAGATGAAGGAGGCATTGAAGATGAATCTAAAGAATGAATCTTGATGAACTCTGGGAGTCCTGCAAGAACTCTTTCTTTGCCTTTCCAAATGACTTGGATGAATAATAAGTGATTTAAGTCAATGCAGAGATGTACTGATTCAGTCCTCTAAGCTCAACCTCAATATTGATTCTTTTTCTACTGCACCATGACTTTATATTCTATGCTGTGCATTATTTCTGTTGAGTGACAAGACTTTTGTCTAAGCAAAGTCAGACCTTACTGTCCTAATGAAATAGTTAAAAATCAAGGCATGATCATATTTTATTTTGACCTTTTTCAGGTAGTGTACAATTAAGCAGTATAAAAATGATATAAATAATAATAATAATAATTGTACTGTCAGAATTTCAGAAAATCAGGCGGGCAAGTTTACTCTGTTTCTTTCCAGTTAAAGATGTTTACTGAATTCTTAAGCAGCATAACTATAAACTCTTGTCAGAAAACGGTTGCTCCGTCTTTTTCACTTTTCAATTTCATAATATAACTTAAAACATTCCAGTAAATGTGGATCAAACGATTACAAAGGAGTAGGAGTGAAATCACCAAATCTGCACATCATACCAACAAGTGTAAACTGTACATGAATTTGAGCACTATAATAAATTATATTAAAACAAATTATGGCTCTTACAATAATAATTAAAAATTATAATAATAAATGAACAGGTGGCAGAGTGCATTTCATAAATAGAGTAGTATATTACTTAAGTCACCTTACCCAACACTGTCTAAGGTTAACTGAACACATGAATGCATGAATGTTGTTGTGATGGGAACAAAATAATAGCATGCAATAGATCTTTAATTAGCAGAAACACTGTTGCATTAGCCTCTTATGTAATACATGCCATGACCTTTTTCCCCCTCACAGATTTTCTTGTGTATAAAATAGAGGCCCAACAGTCTCTCAACAAAGAAAAGGTAATTTGTTTGAAGACTTTATTTTGATTTTCACTGAATAAAAACTTCTTAGGCATTAAGCTTTCCTCTGTTATATGTGTTTTGAGACACTTGCCCTGCAGTCAGATATCATCTGTTTGCTTGTACGTGTGAATGGCTCACGTGTTTCCTCTATATCCTGGTCTGTGTGCCATGGCATTTCAAAGTATAATGGTGCCATGTTTACTGAATGATCTGGTTTGTTTTGTGTTTGTTTGCAGCAAGATTCGAGTGTCAGGTTTAATTCTTTGCATTCCCAGCACCAGATTTTGAAGGTCAGTTGGAAAATCATGTTTATTTTTAAAGTTAAGTTTGACTTTTCCTCTGAAAGTGGTCAAAGATTGTTATGCTGGCTTGAGTAAACCAATATGCTTGTTCTCCGATGGTTATGGCAATGGCGATTCATGCCAAAATATTGTTAAAACATGTTAGAAACTACTTATGTATGTTGAAAATGCTAGAAACATGTTACAAATATTTAGTCATGTGGTAAAACATGTTAAAAACTCTGTATGCTAATGCTAATTCACCATTAACCAAATTTCTAATATGCAAACAGTATGTTTATTCATGCTAACGATGTTAAAAACGTGTTCGTAACACAGTAGTTCATGCTAGCAACATGGTAAAACTTGTTTGTTGCGTGTTAAACATGTTCAAATGTGCTAACAACATTTTAACTAAAACAAAACATGTTAGTAACATGCATAATAGCGTGCTAATTTAAGATAATTATGTCTGTAATCATGTTAGCAGTGTGCTAAAACATGCTAGGAATGTTTTTCTCAAGCTAACATAATTTTTAGCCATATGATGGAAACATTGTAAACATGTTAGCAGCAAAGTAATTCACATTAATGCTAAAACATGTTAAAACATTTTGACTATGTGCTAATTCATGTTGATAAGATATTTAATCATGCTAACAGTGTGCCAAAACATTAACCAAATGTCTATTAAAACTGAAAAGAGTGTTTATTCATGCTAGCAATGTTAAAAACATGTTCATAACATAGTAGTTCATGCTAGCAGCATGGCAAAACTTGTTTGTTGCATGTTAAACCATGTTTAACTTTGTATTAAAACAAAACATGTTAGAACCATGCTTAACGGCTTGCTGATTTAAGATTGTAATGTCATTAATCATGCTAGCAGTGTGCCAAAACATGCTAGGAATGTGCTAAAAGTATAAATCTTTCTGTCTTTCTTTCAGCCTACTTTAATCCAAGTTACACGTATAACTTGCAAATGTTTTCTTTAACTAACATAATTTTTAGCCATGTGATGAAACATTGTAAACATGCTAGTAGTACTTAGTTAAAATGTTTTAAGCATGCTAATTCATGTTGATAAGATGTTTAATCAAGCTAACAGTGTGCTAAACATTAACCAAATGCTTAATGTGAAAACAGTATGTTAAATCATGGTAGCAATTTTAAAAACATGTTCATAACATAGGTTCATTCTGGCAACATGGTAAAACTTAGTAAAAGTTAGTTGCATGTTAAAAAATGTTTAAATGTGCTAACGACAGTTTAACTATGTACTAAAACAAAACATGTTGGAAGCATGTATAACGGAATGCTAATTTAAGTTGGTAAGACCTTTAATCATGATAGCAGTGTGCCAAAACATGTCAGAAATATGCTAAAAGTATAAATCGGTCTGTCCATCTTCCAGTCTGCTTTACTCCAATTTAAAAGAATAGCTTACAAAGCCAACATAAATTTTAAGCCATGTGATGAAACATTGTAAAGACATACTAGCTTAAATCAATGACAAAGTGTGTTAGCTGCATGCTAAAACATGTTAAAACATTTTAACCTAAGTACTTATATGGTCTTCTGAAAACAGTCACAGACTATCATGCTGGTTTAAGTAAACCAGTATGCTTGTTGTTTTTAGACCAAATTTTAAAAAGTATTTCCTCTAAGAGACTTCAAGCTTTTAGCAACATGGTAATTCATGGTAAATTATTGTTAAAAGATGTCAGAAACTGCTTGTATATGTTAAAAATCCTAGAAACATATTAAAGCCTTAGCTGTGTGGTAAAACGTGTTAAAATGTGGTAGCAGCATGTTAAATATTGTAAAAGACATGCTAGCAAAATGCTAATTCACATTAACCAAATGTCTAACATGCAAACAGTATGTTTATTCATGCTAGCAATGTAAAAACATGTTCATAACATAGTAGTTTGTGCTAGCAACACGGTAAAACTTGTTCGTTGCATGTTAGTGATGAATCATTGTAAACATGCTAGCAGCATGCCAATTCACATTAACACTAAAACTTGTTAGTTGCATGCTCAAACATGTTTAATACATGGTTAAAATGTTTTAACTATGTTTAGTACATAGTTAAAATGTTTTAACATGTTGTAAGCATGCTAATTCGTGTCTGTAAGATGTTTAATTATGCTAACAGTGTCAAAACATGCTAGAATATGCTAAAAGTATAAATCTGTATGTTTTTCTTTTAGCCTACTTTACAAATTAAAATGTAAGATTACGAAAGTTTTCTGAAGCCAGATAATTTGTTAGCCATATGATAAAACATTGTAAAGACATGTTAGCAGCGCGCTAATTCACATTAATGCTAAAACATGTTAGTTGCATGCTAAAACATGTTAAAACAGTTTAAATATGTAAAACATGTTATAAGCATTTAACATTCAGCATTTAACAAGCATAATTCATGTTGATAAGATATTTATTCATGCTAACAGTGTGTCAAAACATGCTAGAAATATGCTAAAGTTATACAGTACATCTTACAAAAACACTTCAAACAAGCAGTTTTCTCAAGCCAACATAAATGTTTGCTTCAAACAAACTTTACTATCCAGTTCACTGTTGTCTCTGTATGTTTATCATTAGAACCAGCATGACGATTTAAAAAAGCAGTATTACGAGCTGCAAGAGCGCCACCAGCTACAAGGAGATGAGCACAACAAGGCATTAGAGGAACATAAACAGAAGCTCGACCAACTTCATCTGAACAAGGAGTCTGAGATTTCCAAGCTTAAAGGTGTCATGTTTTTTCTTAGTAACAGTCTGTCATCCATCAATAGGCAAGACTAGCATCATGATGGTGTGATTTGCATAGGCTAACAGCACTTCTAGGGATTTTAAAGTCTAGTTTGACCTGTACTTCCAGGTTCTCACAGTGTTTTTGCTTCCGACTGGGATCTGTTTAGTGAAATTACATGATGAAAGCAAATAAGCTGACTCTCCTTTTCTTTTTCTTCTCTAGAGAGTTCATATAACCTGCGTGAGGAGAACAAGCAGCTGAGAAAAGCTCATCAAGACATTTATGTGCAGCTTCAGGATACCAGGGTAATGCTGAACAGTGCTTTAGTCGCAAAAAATTCACATTTAAATCATGTCAATAAATAAATAAAATACATATATACACTACCTGACAAAAGTCTTGTCGTCGATCCCAGTTGTAAGAACAACAAATAATAACTTGACTTCTAGTTGATCATTTGGAAAAGTGGCAGAAGGTAGATTTTTCCGATAAATCATCTTTTGAACTGCATCACAATCATCACAAATACTGCAGAAGACCTATAGGAACCCGCATGGTCCCAAGATTCTTATAGAAATCAGTCAAGTTTGGTGAAGGAAAAATCATGGTTTGGGGTTACATTCAGTATGGGGGAGTGCAGGAGATCTGCATAGTGGATGGCAACATCAACAGCTTGAGGTATCAAGACATTTGTGCTGCCCATTACATGACCAACCACAGCAGAGGGCAAATTCTTCTGTAGGATAGCGCTCCTTCTCATACTTCAGCCTCCACTTCAAAGTTCCTGAAAGCAAAGAAGGTCAAGGTGCTTCAGGATTGGCCAGCCCAGTCACCAGACATGAACATTATTGAGCATGTCTGGGGTAAAATGAAGGAGGAGGCATTGAAGATGAGCCCAAAGAATCTTGATGAACTGCAAGAACGCTTTCGTTGCCATTCCAGATGACATTATTAGTAAGTGATTTGAGTCATTGCAGAGATGTATGGATTCAGTCCTCCAAGCTCATGATGGAGTCAGACACAATATTAATTCTGTTTCCACTGCACCATGACTTTATATTCTATACTGTAGATTATTTCCGTTGAGTGACAAGACTTTAGTCTAAGAAAAGTCAGACCTTACTGTCCTAATTAAATAATTAAAAATCAAGGCATGATCATATTTTATTTTGGTAAAATAAGCATAATCTAGAGGCCTTTGCCTTTCATATAAGCCACTTCCGATATGAAATGATTAACAAGAAGTCGAGTTATTATTTGGATAGGCGACAAGACTTTTGTCAGGTAGTGTATAGACGCAGATATGATTTTTATTAATTTATTGACATGATTTAAATGTAGATTTTATTGCCACTATAAACTACACGTACAAATTCTGAATGTATTATTCTGAATAATTAGATTTTAGAAAAAACATTAACATTTTATTTTATTTCAGGTGATAAAAATGATTTTTAACAGTTTTCATGATATTCACCCAATTAAAACTCCCATTTAACCTAATGTCCATGATCTTATTTCAGATGAGTCTAATGTGTTTATGATCGTAATATAATATAATATTAACATAATATAGTTTTATCACACTATCTGTACTAATCTAGTCAGTGTGTGGTTGTCCTGAATGTTTGCCTGTGATGGTTCCTCTTGTAGCAACAGCACAAGAACTTAAAATCTGCCCATGACCAGCTTGTGTTGACCCTGGAGGACCACAAGAGTGCGCTAGCTGCAGCCCAGGTTAGGGTGTGAGTGTGTGTGTCTGTGTGAATGTGCACACTTTAAGTAGCTGCCGGAGTGTGTGTTTGCTCTGCATGATATCCACTGACTGATCAAATGCATGCAGTGCATGTTCTGCAAGAAAGACCAGTCCAGTTTCACATAGCTTTTGTAAGAAGCATGCAAATGGCAGATAATTATTTGAGCGCTCAGATTACAACAGTATGCAAATAACATTTCAGGGTTAACCCTGTTTTTTGTAGAATATGAAGAATTATTTTGCTGAAAACGTGGTAAACATTAGCGGGAAATGTATTAATGATCATTTATCTTTTGCAGTGTTTTGCTATGATGATGAATTTTCAAAATTATATCTTTTTTATTTAATAGATACAAGTACAGTTAGATAATCACAATTTAATTAATACTAGCTCAGGATGCTGTCTCATAGTCAGCTTTACGTACATGTGCTTTATTATGTGCACTCAGAAACCATATATGTGGAGTTTAAACTGATAAGCTTTTAATCTTTTACAGGGCATTCATTGAAATGCTCATTTGAAAAATCAAGGGGTAGTACTCCGGCTTAGTACAAGATTAATTAAATTTTATGAATTCAAACTATAAATAAGTATTGCAGTCA
This sequence comes from Danio aesculapii, assembly GCF_903798145.1. Lineage (NCBI taxonomy): Eukaryota > Metazoa > Chordata > Actinopteri > Cypriniformes > Danionidae > Danio > Danio aesculapii. The sequence continues at coordinate 31,797,653 of NC_079452.1, read as the reverse complement.
TTAGCTACGTTTCCATCCACCTATTTTTATGCACATTTTGTATATGCACATAAATAGTTGATGGAAACGCCAAGATTTTTGATTTAAAAATAGATTTTTTTTTTACCTCATAACTCTTTGTACCATAATGTTTTAATTACTTTCCTTTCAGTAACATTTGTTCTCCATTTATTTACTGCAGAGGATACTGATTGTTTAAATTATTATTATTATTGTATTATTAGATGTATTAAATTCTAATCATTATTAGATGGGATGACAAATCTTTTCCAACTGGGATATTCGAAAAAAAAAAATCCTTAGCATTTAACCTTGAATAAGTCTAAAATTTCATTCATAATGGTCTTAAAAAGGTCTTAAATTTAACTTGGTGAAACCAGCAGAAACCCTTGATGGTAACCCTTTTACCGCACAAATTCCAGCATGCGCATTAAAAAAAGTCTTGTGATTTTGTTATAAGAGATCATGTGATGATAAAAATGTGTGTGAATGGACAAACCAGCAGGCTGAGCACAATGTAAAACATCTGAAATGTTGTTTTGGTCATTCTAAAATGTCAGTTTTAGTGTTATTATATTATTAATTACATCCAGAATTTTCAAGAGCATCTGTGCTCCGTGTCTCATGCCTTCTGAACCGCAAGTAATTTATTAAATAAAGAAAAGATTCACGCAGCTTCTCATACCGTAGCAAATTCCTTTTATTGTTTAGATTTGGCGCCAGTTAATCAGGAAGTGACGATTTTGTTCTCTTCGACTCGTTAGATGGAAATGCTGCTTTATTCGCACGTCCTTTATATGATATTTCAGTTTTGCACATAAATTTAAATAGCATTTTTAAATGGAAACATAGCTAATGTCAATGAAGTTGGCATATATCAGTGGTCCCCAACCTTTTTTAATCACCACGGACCGGTCAATGCTTAACAATTTTATCGAGGCCCAGGGGGTGGGGAGGGAGTTGTACGTAGATTGCGAAGTGAACTGTTTTCTCAGAGGCTGATAAGCTGACAAAACATTGCTGCAACTCTGATACAAGGTGAATTTATAGAGAAAATAAAAAAGCACTGAAGTTTGATTGAGATAAGTCTGCCGAAATGTGTATATTACATACAAAATATGCAACTGATCGGTCAGTTCTTCTCACGTGACTCGCGGTGTGCTCGTGGCTGAGGATGTTTTCAACTGGGTGTGCCTGGACTTCTATGAAAACTTCTATGAGAACTTCTTTCTACTAGAACTTCTATGTTAAGCTGCTTTGACCCAATCTACATGAATTGAATTGAATTGAATTGAATTAGAAGGCACAAGCACGTAACTTCCAATTTGCGCCCACAAGCCGCACACCTTTATTGAAAATAATGAACTTAAGACGCGATATGTGAGTCATTTGTAATTTCCAGCGGTTAATCTTCTTGCACAGACATGCTGGATTCACCTGATTTGTTGACAGATGGGTTGCAAATCCATTACTTGGCAGTTCATGGGTCCTTCACTGGGCCTTTTCCTCTTAGCAAAGAAACTTTCCAAAGACGTCTGTTTCCTACTCATTTTGCTGCTTGTGGGTTAAATTTTTGCGCTCAGGTGACCGAGATGTAACCTAGAGAATACGGTCATTTTTCAAAATAAAAGATTGTTTATTATACGAAGACTTGTATAATAAATAAATTGTAAATAATTAATGATTTCTTGTGCGTCCTCGTACCAATTGATCCATGGACCGGTACCAGTTCGTAGATCGGGGATTGGGGACCACTGCCATTCATGGTTTTTCAGTCGATGAAGGGTTTTAAAACACTTGCTCCACCTTCTTCTGGAAACAGGGCGGAGAGCAGGAGCTCATTTGCATTTAAATTAAAACAACTTTGTTTACTTCTGCCCAAAATGAGGCATTCACAGCATGATACAATAATAAATGTGTTATTTGAACTCCGATTTCACAGACATTCTTCAGAAACATGAACGTTTTATTAGATTTTCTAAAAAAGTGTAATATTACTTTTTATAAAGTTGAAATAATTTGCACTTAGTATGGGAAAGTTGAATAAAGTTTGTAAAATATTGATTTTTAGACCTTTTTTTTACTTTTATTTCCCTTAGAACTCATTACATTACTGCAATAATAATGAGATGTAAACATATTAATCATTAAAATTAGAATTTTTTTAGTCATTCATTTTCTTTTGGCTTAGTCCCTTATTTGTCAAGGGTCGCCACAGCGGAATGAACCGCCAACTGTTCCAACATATGTTTTCGCAGCTGATGCCCTTTTAGCCACAACCCAGTACTGGAAAACACCCATACGTTCTCGCATTCACACACATACACTCATACACTATGGCCAACTTAGTTTATTCAATTCACTTGTAGCGCATGTCTTTGGACTGTGGGGGAAACCGGAGCACTCGGAGGAAACCCACGCCAACACGGAGAGAACTTACAAACTCCACACAGAAATGCTAACTGGCCCACCAGGACTTGAACCTTTTTGCTATGAGGTGACAGTGCTAACCACTGTGCCACCATGCCACCCCTAATATGTATATAATTCATTTGATATTAATTAGTAATTGGCTAAACGTTATATACATATAATAAATGATTTCTTATTACATTATTACAGTATTTTATTCAGGTTGTTACTTTATAGAGTGTTGTACTGTTACCCCATTAACATTAATTGCAACAGTGAAACTTTTTGTGCAGTTTGTGCTGGGATTGTCATTTATATGGCATCTAACATCCCAAGCCAGTTGCTATGTAGGAATCGGGGCATGTACTAGGTGAAAAAAAAAACGCTATTAAAACGTTAACCCAGAAATCATGTTATTTTCTGCACAGCACTGCATATGAGTTATGCTGCAGAAATGCTGCGTGTGTGTGTGAAAGCAGCACATAATCTTGCTGATGCGGTAATGCTGCAGTGCCGCTGTCTCAAACAAGCCAAAGCCTGAATTTCAAGTCCGGTCGCAATCCACAAGGACATTATGATCTCTTGCACACATTCACTCTCTATCTCTCTCGTTTCTACAGAGCTTCTTGGCCTTGTTTAGTATGCTAAAATGTGCATGACTCTGATAAGCCATACATGCTGAACCTCCCGTTAACTGTGGCTGTGTGAAAGCAGATGTACAGATGCTCATTAATTAGGACTGTCTCTATCTGCTTTCTCAGGATGATAGAGAAGGATGCTGGAAGGCAGTGAGTTTAGTGTGCGTGTGTGTGTCTGTGTTTGTTCTACTTTCAAACCAACACATATAGAGTGATATTTTCCTTTTATATGCTTTCATATAACACTTGGTACTCGCACAAAAAAGTAAAAACATCATAATCATAGATGGTAAATTATAGCGAAGGAGGTGCCTGAATTTAAATGGTTTTAGTTTTGCAATTAATTTAAAACAATGATTAAATTTATTAAATAAAATATTAAATGCATTTTCCCTAACTTTAAAAGTTTTAACCATAAAAAATTATAACCATGTATTTATTAATATTGTATAAAATAAATACACAAATATTTTAAAGGTGCTGTATGAAAGTTTTTGACTTTTCTAAAGCATAAAAATTCCACAATATGTTTGCAGATATTTAAGAAACATGCTAATTGAACATTCTTGTTTATCTTAAAAACAATCCTGAAGTCAGATATTCTGCTTTGAAAATGTGCGTTACGTGTTGGATCGTCTGTCTTTGTTTTGGTCATCTGACCCACCCTATGCCACTTTAGCCAATTATATTTCAGCACCTTGGGTTGCCTTTGTGAAAAAAACTGTGTATTTCATTCATTCTGTCTGAAAAGCTCTCAAAGTGTGTGTCCGTGACCAAAATGCATCCTTTTGTGGACAGGAGCAGCCTCTGAAATGAGACGCAAATTCAGAATTCCACATGAGGTGGTTATTAATTAGCAAATAATATTAAAATTACGAATGTAAACATTCGGTGAGCAGGTTACTTTGTTAACCCAGTGTCCTAACAGCACGCTACGTGAGGAGATAAGCAGTGATAAGTAATTTAGCAGATTGCACCAGACGAAACACGACAGAAATTTAAATACAGCCATTCAGAAGCACAGAAAAGTGCACTCACTGCACTCTAGCAAAATAATAAGATTTATAATCTAATTAATTCATATTAAACCTCTTTAACATTATTAATGTAGATGCTGAATCACTGATATGTGTTGGCTTGCACCGAATCACAGTTCTAAAGCTCAATTTCAGATGGTTTATTTTATTTTCAAGATCTGAGGTGAACTATCTGCTGCTGCTTTCAGTAGTATGGCAAAAATGTCATGTAAAATGGCATTCAAACTCACATTATTAGCATTTAACAATGAATAAAGCACATGAGATGTACCTGAGATGTTCATTGTCAGTTTTCTGTTGTTCAGCTGCAAGAAATACAAGCTATTACATACAAGCTATATATACTATTACATTTCAAAAATATAAATTTCAGTTGTTGGTTAGGACAAAAACCACTTTTAATATAGAAAATATTACCCCTATGGTGTGCCGTTGCTTTTAGTTACAACACTGTTTCAATCAGCCTTAAATCAGCCTTTAGGCTCGATGGTCAGGCACACTCCTGTTGGTGTCATCAATCTGGCAACCAGGCATGCAATATCTAGTTCAACCACTGGGTGTCAAACTTACATACTGCACCTTTTAAATGTGACTGTAAATATAGCATATATAGTATAAATATATACATTAATAAATTTTTTGTTTTAGATTTTACTGAAATATTGCTTTAGCAACTAACGGAAATAAAATGCATTCATTTCATAAGTAATTATTATTTACATTTTATGCTTTTAATTTTTATAATCCTAACTTTAAGTTTTGGCTAATATGACTAACTTATATTAGTGAGTTAAATCTGTTTCAAATAATAAAGCTTTTAAACTTTTTTTTATTTTAAAAATGTATATCAAAATTTAAATAATTAAATGTAACATTCAATTAGCTTTCTAGTTTGTCAAATAAATGCATAGGTAATTTATTTAGCTCTTCATATAGATGTTTCTGGTTTTCTTTCATTGTGTATATCCCTAATCACTTATCTACTGCCTTACAGCATGTCTACGGTTTATTTCAGCTTGCTATGTTTGTTGCCTGTTTGACCTTTAACCACCAAACATCTTCAGTATAACTTTTCACTAGTGTAAATTAAGCTTTTATTCTGATTGTACTGATTCAGTGGTTCTCACTGGGTTCCAGGTACAGGTGGATGAATATAAACAACTGAAAGAAACGCTTGATAAGATGCCCAGTCTGAGAAACGCAGCAGGACAGCCTCAGCCACCTGGACAGCCTATCCAGAACAAGAACGCAGATGAACAACACCAACCCAAGCAAGAGGTAATACACCCTTTTCACATTTCCAGTAGGGCTGCACAACATTGCATTCAGATGCCAAAAACTCTCCAAACACTCACTTTCCTGACAAATGATTATAAAAAAATAAATGCATGAACAGATTGAGAATCAAATGGTTCAGTTTATGATGTCCTCACATTCATTCATTCATTTTCCTACGACTTACTCCCTTATTTATCTGGGGTCACTACAGCGGAATGAACCGCTAACTTATTCAGCATATGTTTTATGCAGTGGATGCCCTTCTAGCCACAACTCAGCATTGGGAAACACTACTCGCACTGATTCACAGTCATACACTACGGCCAATTTAGTTCACTCAATTCACCTATAGTGCATGTCTTTGGGCTGTGGGTGAAACTGGAGCACCCGGGGTAAACCCACACCAACACGGGGAGAACAAGCAAACTCCACACAGAAATGCCAACTGTTCCATCCGGAACTTGAACCAGTGAACTTCTTGCACTGAGGCGACAGTGCTAACCACTGAGCCAGCATGCCACATTTGATTCCATTACATTCTGAATCAATTTCGTTCAAAATGTTAGTTGAACGCATCTGTCTGGATCTTTCCTCCGTCAGGTGGTAAAACATGAGGAGGTGGAGGAGCCTCAGTTGCACCACCAGGAGGAGGATGGAGAGATGGGCGGAGCAGAGGAGAGGAGGAGAGAGCTGGCAGAGGAGGAGATGGAGCAGGCCGGACAACCTCAGAAACTGGAGGAGGAGTTTGATGGAGTGCATAATGAAGTGGAGGAAGAGGAGGAGGAGCCACAGGCCGGCCAACCAGATGAAAACGCACTCGAGAAGGAGCGACATCATGCTCAAGAGGTCTGAACGCTAATGAGATGCTGACAAATTATCAGTACACTTGTATTGGCTACATTATTCTTACAAAATAATGCAGTTACTTATTTGTTTTATTTATTTATTTATTAAGTTTGCGTGTTAATGAAATGTATTAATGTTTTGAAAGAATATGCTCAACAAGCTTGCGTTAATCTAACAAAAAAAAAGTATCAGCTGTAATTATGTGAAATGTCATTAGAATAAAAAAAATATTCTTTTTTTAATAAAGGATATAATACAAAGCTGAATTTTCAGTATAATTTTTCTAGTTTTCAGCATCACATTATCCTGTAGATCATTCTAACATGCTGATTTGCTGCTTTTTTTTGGTCAGTTGTTCATGTTAACTCATAGTGCATTTACTAATGCTAACAAACATGAATTTATATTTAAAAAAAATGCATTAGTAGTTTTAAACTGAGTAAAAATGAACTATGATTAGTACTGTAAATTCAGTACAAGTATTGTTCATTGTTAGTAAATGCATTAACAATAACTAATGAAACCTTATTGTAAAGTGTGACAATTATGTTTATATCATTTTGTTTTTGTCATGAAAATAACCAATGAAACTGGCATGGCAATTAAGTAAGGGATTATGTACATCCAGGAGGTTAATAAAGTCAGACAGGCTTATCAGCTGTTGTATAAGCCCGAAGGCTTTCATTCTGCAACCACCGGGAGACTTGCCACAAAACGTAAAAATTAGACACAGAAAATTGCTCCAAGTCATAATACACAAAGCTGACAAACAAAATGGCTGAATGGAGCATACACTAACCTACGTATTCAGTCACAAGATGGTGCCAAACAGCACTGAAATGATAGACTAAAAAATTTGGACGTAGTATCTATGATGTCATCCCTAGCGACAAGTGGGCATGGCCAACCGTCGCCATTTTGTTCACGCGTCATCGCTCCGACTGAGGGTAACAAACAAGGGCTAAGAGGCTGAGTGTGAGCAGACCTTCAGATGCCTGCTAGCATTTTGCTTAGACGGGCTTTTCTTTGGGAGAAATGCTTAATACTTCATTACCTGCAACTCTTTTTGTGTTCTGACCACATGTGCTTTGTTGTATATTATATCAATAAAGTGTTTAGACTTTTAAAAACACTGCTGTAATACATTAAGCCACTAAACATTGTTCTTATGACGTTTTTTTTTTACTGGAAGAAAATGCTAAGTACTTTCAAATGCTTTGATTATGGTCTGTGTTAGTAAACGCTATTTATGAAATCCAGGCATAACACTGTATGACAATGTTTCCAGATGACTGTTTATCCTACAGTCTATAGCCTACAACTAATCAATTTGTCAGATTTTAGAGTGCATTCAAGTTCTAAAGAAAATTATAAATGATCTTAAATAAAACAAATACATTAATAGAGATGATATACAAGTAGGCCTATAAAAATTTCACTCACCTGGGAAATGGAGACCACTTGAATGGTTTGTGAGCACAATGAAGTGCGCACATCATGCCATATTATCGGATAATTGTAAGAAATAATTCCAAAAAAAAAAACTGACTGTAAAGCCACTTTAAACAAAACAAAAATATGATGTACAGTTGAAGTTAGAATTATTAGCCCCCCTAAATATTCAGCCCCCTTGTTTATTTTTTCCCCAATTTCTGTTTAATGGAGAGAAGATTTTTTCAACACATTTCTAAACATAATAGTTTTAATAACTCATCTCTAATAACTGATTTATTTTATCTTTGCCATGATGACAGTAAATAATATTTGACTAGATATTTTTCAAGACACTTCTATACAGCTTAAAGTGACATTTAAATGCTTAACTAGGTTAATTAGGTTAACTAGGCATGTTAGGGTAATTTCCCAAGTTATTGTATAAAAATGGTTTGTTCTGCAGACCAGGGGTTTTCAAACTTTTAGGACACATGCCCATCCCCCCACCCCAAGTTTGTCCTATTTCACTCGACGTGGGGTATCAATAAAAACAACACTCTTCCACCAGTCCTTCATATTTGCGTCAAATACCCCAGTTTGTCACAGGGGCATGAATGAAATGTTCATGAGTGAAAGTTAAACTGCCGAACTGCAGTTAAAGTGAAGAAATTGAAGATGAAGCACCCAAAATTACATGAGACGTGAATAGCCTGGTGAAGCAACATTTAAAAAGCACTTCACGTAATTATTGTCTCATTCAGATTAAGGCAAATAACTAGATCACAGATGTCCATGTAAACTTAGTCAGTAGTGTTTTCAAAGTAAGTAAAAGATCCAGATGGGCATCCTGCTGATTTGATTCAGAAGGGCACTTTTTTTGTCAGACGGCTCACCAGTTTGACTTTCATTCATCCACCGTCATCAGTTTTAAAAATCACCCGCTCCATTTTATTTGTATATATTTTACTGGAACGCATAAACTCTACAAATGCCTGATAGTTAGCTGTGGAGCTAACGTTAATCATATTATTCCCTCTAGTAAACGCATAAAAATCGCCATCATATTTTACTCGAGTGCACGCCTCAATGTCTCGCGCCGCCCTTAATAGGTGCTGGCGCGCCCCACAGTTTGAAAACCCCTGCTGTAGACTATCGAAAAAATATAGTTTAAAGGGGCTAATAATTTTGACCCTAAAATAGTTTTTAAAAATTAAAAACTGCTTTTATTTTAGCCGAAATGAAACCAATAAGACTTTTTTTACTAAAAAAATATTATCAGACATACTGTGAAAATTTCTTTGTGCTGTTAAACACCATTTGGGAAATATTTAAAGTTCATAAAAAAATGTAAAGTGGGGCTAATAATTCTGACTTCAACTGCCGAGTTCAGCTGGATTCAGCTGAGGTGAAGTGACGGCGACCAGCGAGACCTAGCTGTCACTCAAGTGGCCATGTCCTTAATTATGCAGACTTAATAAAACTTAATATAAATAAAACGGATGAGTTATAAAAAAAATTCACCCCCTCACAGTTGTCATGAAGGGTAATATTAACTATATTCACAAAAACCGTTTTATGTACCAGGCTGTAAACACCTTTTTTTCTGCTGTATAGTTGGTCATTTTAACATTGGGGTTAAATGTGCTCTATTATGGAGCCCCAGGACTAGCGGAATTTCGATGAATTGCAGTTTCAGTTATTTCCATATCAGCTTCACGAGGGAGAGTGGGATGTTGCCGCTTGACTGAAACAGACAAGCAGATAAATATGGGTATGAGCGTATTCGCTGACAGTCGAGATAATTGAAAGTACCCAGATGAGCCTGTGTTGTTAGTTTCAGCAGTGTTTATGTGGAAATAACACATCTTGGAATATTGTGACTGACCAAATCAAAATCAAGTGTTCCAGAGAGCCGTTCACAATTTTTATATATATATATATATATATATATATATATATATATATATATATATATATATATATATATATATATATATATATATATATATATATATATATATATATATATATATATATATATATATATATAGTTTTTTTTATCTTGGCCATTCCTGCATCATCCTTTAACATTAACTCCATGCTCTGTTTTTGTCCTGTTGTTTGTCCTTCCCTCTTCTGCTCTTCCCGCAGGTGGCACCAGCTGAGGGTCAAGCGCAGGTGGAGCGGGTGAAGTCTGCTTATGAACAGCAGCAGGAGCAGCAGCGTCTGGCAGCACAGCTGGCGGAGGAGCGCAGACAGCTGCATCTGCGTCAGGAGGCCCTGCAGAAACAGCAGCTGCAGCAGCAGAAGGAGAGAGAGGAACGATTACGCCTGCAGAGAGAGAGAGAGGAGCAGCTGAACCGAGAGGCAGATCTCAAAGAGCAAAAACTCAAGCAAGAGATGCTCCGGTCAGAAATACTGCTAGTTATTTATTAAGTTATTAGCTACTCAATCTCCTGGTCCTCGTTGCCTCATGCTATTCAGTTCATTTTTATCTTTATAGCGCTTTTACAATGGAATATATTCCAGGCTGATATAAGCTTGGAATATACTTTATTAATCGGTGTCTGTTTATTTATTAGGAAAAAGGCACAATATGAAAACGTGGATGCTGATATAGTCCAGGGAGAAGAAGAGGCACAGCTAGCTGAAGAGAAAGGTGGCGCTTCATTGGTTTTGACTTCATAAGAATGCCGTTTTCATTTTTATTTTTGAGTGTTTTAATATCAGTGGATGATTTTCATGTGTTTCTGTCATTTGTAGAGGAGAACGCACTAAATGAAGATCCAAGGCAAGGTGAAGAGTACAACATTCACCATGAGCCGAAGGTATTTTACCTTATGTTGTTATAAACACATACATGCACCTATGTTCATATGAATAGGGCTTGAAAATGACATTTTTTTTCAAGTAGTGGATGTGCTCCTAAGTTTGAAAAATGTAGGAGTGCATTAAAAGTGGGGCAATAAAGTATATATTATATATAATAAATACAAATATTTTTTCTCAAGATCATTTATACAGTCTTTTACAATCATTTATTTATTTTCTTTTCAGCTTAGTCCCTTTATTAATCCGGGGTTGCCACAGCGCAAAAAACTTATTCAGCATATGTTTTACGCAGCGGATGCCCTTCCAGCTGCAACCCATCTCTGGGAAACATCCATACACCCTCATTCACACTCATACACTATGGACAATTTAGCCTACCCAATTCACCTGTACCACATGTCTTTGGTCTTTGGGGAAACCAGAGCACCCGGAGGAAACCCACGCTAACGCAGGGAGAACATGCAAACTCCGCACAGAAATGCCAACTTACCCAGCTGAGGCTCGAACCAGCGACCTTCTTGCTTTGTGGCGTTCGTGCTACCCACTGTGTATGAGTGTGAATGAGTGTTCATGTTCATGTGAGTGAGTTTCCCAGAGATGGGTCACAGCAGGAAGGGCATCCACTGCGGAAAGCAGGTGCTGGTTCATTCCGCTGTGGTGACCCTGGATTAATAAAGGGACTAAGGTGACAAGAAAATGAATGAATGAACCTTCAAATTCTTCTTGGGTCATTTTCATTCTCTAAAAGTTAAACGATGGATTGTCATTTGGAGTGATGCAAGACTTTGTGACTTAACACACATAGGCACAAAAAACTGGATATGAGTTTGTGTATGTGTCTGTGTGTGTTTGTGTTTTTAAAGCAGTTTAGACATTTATTATTTGATCTCAAAATGCATTCAAATCTGTGCAAATATCAATTTAAAAAAAATCTAAAAAGTCACATTTTTGGCATCTTGATTAGTCAAAAATGAGACTTTTAAATGTTTTTTTAAACACGTGAAGAGTTCAGATGCAAAAGCCGCCAAACACCACTTCCGCCAAAAAGCAAATGCATAAGGCACATATTGTACATGTTCAACAAATATTTTGGCTTCAAATCATCCAAATCGCAGTGTCAGCACATTCAGAAATGACCGTTTATTTGTAAAAGCCTCTAAACGGCACTTGCTTTTGACAGCAAAAGCCGCTATATCCCGAGAACCAATTAGAAGGCGCGAATCGAATCATATGTTTTTAATGTAATTGCACGCTGAGACCCCGGGTTTATGAGTTTTATTCCGCTTCTGATTTCGATTTTAAAAGATGGAGTTTGATGAACAGCATGAGCCTGTCCGACTGTCAGTGAATGGCAAATGAAAACACCCCTTACCTCCAAACTCTGTGCATTATAAGAAAAAGAAAACCCAATGTACAGTCGGAAGTGTAGCATGCATTCATAACGTTTTTTTTGCCCAGTGACGCTACTTTGAATGAGTCCGATTTACTATACATTAAACGCCAACTCTGTTTCACAAAAGACGAAGTTAAAATGCTGTTCTTTTATCCCACATGGATGCTATGAGGATAAACAAGAGACAAAAAAGAGACCAAGACATTTAGTATGGTGAGGATAAATGAATGACAGCTTCTACAAGTGTTTGAGAGGCATCCCCTTTTAGCCCAGTGGGCCTACCTTGTGTTTTATTTACTAATTTAAGCTATTTTTAAAAGATATATATAATGTATAAAACTATAGATTATTTATATTTCTTCATATTACCTATACATGTGATAAGTTTATTTATATTATTGGACAATGCACAGATATTGGTGTTTCACTATGTTTTTTACACTATATTATTTGAATTTACCAAGCTTAGTTTACAATGTTTGCAATGTTTACATTGTTCTACTTGCATTAAATCTAAATCCTGAATATCAGAAAGGACAACAGATTGTTAAGATATAATTAATGTCAATTTATTTAATGTTATTGATTAATGCACTTACTTGACAGATTTCATTCATTAATTTTCCTTCATCTTTGTTCCTGGTTTATCAGGGGTTACCACAGCGGAATGAACTGCCACTTACTTAACAGATTTATGCATTTAATGTGGTTTGTGTTTTTATGTTTGGAAAAATAATCTCATTGCATCTTTAGTGATTTTTCAACTAATTGCACCGTCTTGTCCCAATAGGTGGATTTAGAGGTTTTTGCATAAAAAGCACAAGTGGATTTAGCTGGTTTTGACGCAAAAAAATCTACCTTCTTAAAAACCAAAGAATTGTCTAAAGTGACATTTATGAAAAAGGGATATTTTATTTAATATTTAATACCCTTTTTTTAATTATCTATAAAATGAAACTTCTAAACCTAATCAGAGGAGCCTGATAGAAAATGCTCGTTTACAAAAAAGAGGCCTGATGGATTTTGCATCTGAACTCTTCATATATATTTTTAATTAGCAGTTCACACACAAACTTTCCATTCCAAAGAGACAGTCCAAATAAAGCCAGCTTGTCTAAACATGCTTACTGATGATTAATATAAGAAGGTAATGTACATATATATAGAACATTTATTATGCATTGCCACACAACCAAAGCACTTTACAATTAATTTATTATTTTGACAGTGACCAGCAGGCATAGGCTGCTATGATGATATGATAACCGTAGATGAAAATATCACGTTATTGTGATTACTGCTCTAAAATATGTTATTTTATTAAATGTCTTGGTGAAAAACAACATTTTCCCCCATTGAACATAATATATTTTAGTTTAAGAATTATTTAAAATATTTTGGAACCGTAAATATTTCAGGCTAAATATTTTAAATAAATCATTGACTTCTGCTTTCTTCATTAGTTTCAAAAACACAGATTTCTTTAAAACTTGAAAAGGCATCTTTGGATATTTTTCTTTTCTTTGGATATAAAATAAGCCTGTTCAAGTCTGTAGCATGTTTGCATGTTAATTTATAAATGATTTGTTTTTTCAGATATTTGCTGAATCATGCACTGATCAATAGCTTTTAATGCAGAGATACTGTTGCCCTAAAAAATGAAATACAATTGTTTGAAAAAAAAACTTGCATATAGTGTAGGAATGGTAAAGCAGAACATTTCAGCAGTTTTAAAACATTGACTTTTCCAAACTTCAGTAAACCTTGAAACCAGTTTTCATCCCATGCATAGCGACCAGTAGAAGCAGAAGTTGATCCAGAGGACGACCCCAACAACCAGGGTGAGGATGAGTTTGAGGAGGCAGAGCAGCAGCATCATCATGAGGAGGAGGAGGAAGAGCCAGTACCTGTCGGCCACCCGGACATGCACGCACATGCAGAGAATCAGCACCAGCCACCCGCAGAAGAGCAACTGGTGGTAAATGACAACTTATTTGCAGATGATACCATAATACTCCATTAAAAGTTTTAAATCTATATGCATAGAGTTGAAGTTAGAATTAAAAGCCCTCCTGAATTATTAGGCCCAATTTCTGTTTAATGGAAAAATATTTATTTCAACACACTTCTAAACATAATAATTTTAATAACTCATCTCTAATAACTGATTTATTTTATCTTTGTCATGATGACAGTAAATAATATTTGACTAGATATTTTTCAAGACACTTCTATACAGCTTAAAGTGACATTTAAAGGCTTAACTAGGTTAATTAGGCAAGTTAGGGTAATTAGTTATTGTATAACGATGGTTTGTTCTGTAGAAATTCGAAAAAATATATTGCTTAAGAGTGCTAATAGTATTGACCTTAAAAACTGCTTTTATACTAGCTGAAATAAAACAAATAAGACTTTTCTCCACAAGAAAAGAATATTATAAGAGATACTGTGGAAAAATTCCTTGCACTTTTAAACAACATTCAGGAAATATTTGAATAAGAAATTCACCGGAGGGCTAATAAACTGTATATGATGGCATATGATGATATGAGGGTATATGATGGTAGTCCAATGAGACTTCTCTTTTGGATGGAGCTGTATGGATCTTTTTTTTAGGCAAGGCAAGTTTATTTATATAGCACATTTCATGCACAATAGTAATTCAAAGTGCTTTACATAAACAATAATAAAAGAAACAAGAATTAAAAGAATTAAAAATGATTTAAAAACAGATTAAAATGTGTTAAAACGGGTGATAAAAGAACGAAAAAGGAAAAGACATAATAGTGCAATATTTTATCTGTTTATTAAACTTGCAGAAATATCAGGATAGTTTTACAGAAAAAAAGAAACAAATATTATTCCCAACCCTTCTCTCATAAGCAAAATGAAATTACAATTACACAAAGAATAAAATAAAAAATGGAAAAGACATCAAAATAAATAAAAAATTAAACAGCATAGTGTCAATTATGTATAAAATATATTTTGGATCGTATACATTTAGAGAGAACCCATGTACAATGTACACATGCACAGTTAAAGTCTGAATTATTCGCCCGCCTGTGAAATTTTTTATTTATTTATTTATTTATTTTTTTTTTTTTCCATTTTCAAATAATTTCTAAATGATATTTTACAGAGCAAGGAATTTTCACAGTATTTCCTTGAATATTTTTTCTTCTGGAGAAAGTCTTATTTGTTTTATTTCGGCTAGATTAAAAGCAGTTTTAAATTTTTCTTTAAACCATTTTAAAGTCAATATTATTACCCCCCTTTTTTTTTGATTGGCTACAGAACAAACCATCATTATATAATAATTGCCTAATTACCCTAACTTGCCTAATTAACCCAGTTAAGCCTTTAAATTTCACTTCATGCTGAATATTAATATCTTGAAAAATATCTAGTAAAATATTATTTACTGTCATCATGGCAAAGATAAAAGAAATCAGTTATTAGAAATGAGTTATTAAAACTATTGTGTTTAGAAATGGGTTAAAAATCTTCTATCAGTTAAACAGAAACTGGGGAAGAGGAATACAGGGGGGCTAATAATTCAGAAGCGCTTAAATTCTGACTTCTTTACGTCATCAAACTAAAATTATAAACTTAATCCACAGATACTTGTGCAAAATACTTCATTAAATTCACTCTGCAATTGAAAAACCTTTAAGGCTTAGATTGACCATCTTTAGACAATGACAGCAACACAATAGACCAGCTGATTCAGTCGTTTCCTATAGTGACATAAAAAAAGAGCACCTCGCTTCTTTTTTTCTTGTCAACATTAAAAGGTAGTGCGGTGCGCCTCGCGTTTTTGGAGTGGGAAAGCATGATCAGCCCCTGATGTGCAACAAATATTTGTTAACTCGCCAGACGGTAACACGTGCAACCACACATGCCTACATACGCATTTTGTCAAAGAATCTAAATGAAAGAAGGATATTTCTTGTCACAGTTTGACACAGATGAGTTGACACAAACCAGCGCTGATGCTGATTGCCTCTGTGCTGCCTGGAGCATAAACTTAATAAATAGGCTATTGATGATTTAGTGTACAGCCAACAAACCAACCATTTTTTTCCATTTGGAAAATTTGTTATTTATAGTTCTTATGTAATATCAATTTTAAAATAGCCTACGTAATCTACGAATCAAACAAATCCAATGATTTTCTTGAATTTTGAATAACTCCGCACCAAACTGAAGCTTTTATTTTACATCTTATAAAACATGAATGCAAATTTATATGCTATAGTAGCCTATACTTTACAAAAAGTCAACATACGAGCCCTAAGGTTCAAATGCACTGGCAGTGCGCACACATGAACCGCGAGTGAGACGGGGTAAGTAAGTCATTATGACATAATCTGTAAACTAATGAATGCTGTTCGCATGTTAAAATAAATCAGTATTTTAAAATATTTAATTCATCACAAAAAAGACACGTCAATATTTTTTATTAAATAATTTAATATTTCTCTGTTAACGGTTAATATTCGGTTAACGAGCTGCGGTTGTTTGTTAGTAAAATAAACCGAAATGAGCATCCCTAATTACAACATCGATGCTGTAAAAGGAACCTTATGAAATTGAAAAGTCACATAAAGCTCTCAACGGAAGTTCATCATTGGCTGAAAAACACTAGCTGTGCATAGAACCCATAGCCATTTATTGTAAACCAATTTTTTTGCATCTTGTTAAAATTCAGAGGAAACAGAACTTTTTTGTTGTTGTTGAGACTTGATTTAGTTTGAGAATGTGATATCTAGAGGATATTTATTATGCAGCAGAGCAAGTCTAAAATGATGAGTTTTGTTTGTTTTGTGCAGATGCCCGGAAACCCAGATCAGCAGGAAGACGCTCTGGATGAGCAGTACCAGGAGGAAGGAGATGATGAGGTCGGGAATCTAATGCAGTCCTAAAAATGAAGCTAGAATGGTTATTTGTTCCCTTACTGTGATTGCTTTGTGTCTCCAGGCTCAAGAAGAACTGGTAGACAATCCCAAGCATGAAGTGGTGCGAGAGGAAGAGGGAGACCCGTATAATGAGGAGAATGTAGAACAGGTACAACATATTCTTTTCAAATATAATTAATATTTCTGTTTATTAAAGAATCAATCCTGGAAAAAAATGTTTTTTACATATAAATTAAGCACTTGTAACTTGTACATTTAACCCTTGTGTGCTGTTGGGGATATTTTCATCTACTCTCGGGTGATTTGAAGTGTTAATTTGGCCACAACTTTCTCTGTTTTTCAGAAAATGGAATGATTTTGGTGACAAATCTGATTTTGACGCATATTTTGGGAATCAATAATACACTCTGGGCAAATTGACTACCCTTTGGTTATATTCAGTGCTGTTTTTGCCCCATTGACTTCCATTATAATGACTTTTTTGTCATTATAATAGTAAACATTATAACAACAGTAAAAATGACACATTTTACCTCTTTCCAACAGGGAAAACCAGCAACAATCAAGAATGCCTGATTATATGGTGTCATGGTATTGCACTCTAAAAATGTCATTATAATGGAAGTCAATAGGGGAAAAACAGCCCTGAACATAACGAAAGGGTAGTCAATTTGAGGGATAATATTGATGATGGGGATGATAATAATAATAATAATAATAATTGTAATAATAGTAATAGTTTCTTGTAAATGTGTCCCTGGACTGAAGAAAAAGTCTTTTGTTTCACAGTATATTTTTAGCAATAGCCAAAATTACATTGTATGGGTCAAAATTACTGATTTTAATTTTATGCCAAAAATCATTAGGATATTAAGTAAAGATCATCTTCCTTTTTAATATATTCTCCAACTTACCTACTGTAAATGCAGTGCTCAGCATATACAGTACACACCTCACAAATCTCTCTTGAATTCATATTTTTAACAGGAAGCTATTCAATCTTATATTTGTCGATGTACATTAGATTAGTCAGTACTGAGGCCAAATCTGAAGCTTATCTAACAAAATAACTTGCGATAACAGTCCAAAGACTAGTACACCCAAATTTCAAGAGAAGCTATGTTTGGTGACTAAAATATTATTTTAATAAATATATCTGTTTAATAAATCTGTTTAAAAATACATTGCCTATATTCACTGAGAAATGGATAAAAATATTCATTTTCAAAATGGGGTGTACATGTATATATTGAGCACTGTATATAAAAAATATATAATAACTTTTGATTGGTAATGTGTAGGCCCACATGGAAGATTTCCGCAGTTTTTTAGCCCATCTTTAAGTCTATTTATTTACTTGTGTAAATATATGTACATTTATATTTATTCAATTTTTAAAGTAATTTTAGTGATATTATTGACTACTGTGCAAATGTTCATATGATTTATTTACAGTGCAGTTTGTAAAGTAATATTTTCTGTCTTTTGGTAGAGATATTATATGAGAAACTTGCTTTGTTTACCTAATAATGGATCTTTTTTTTGCTTTGATTATTAGTTTTTTTCCAAGGTAAACACAAAGTACAACAAAGTACAGAATAATCTAAATAGATCTTTCATCCCCACACATACTGCCCCACACATAATGCCACAAATAAACCATAAATAAAATAAAATAAAATCCATGAATAAAACATTAGAGTCAGGTTCTAAGCATTCTATCCTGTTATACTCAAGTAAGAAATGAAGCTGCCCCAGTATTTGACAAACAAATGTTGCTGCTTTTTCAAACTAAACGCCGTTTTTTCCAAAGGCATATAAGATAAATTCACTATTTTGATGACAGACTTTCCACAGGTTAGTAGTAATTGCATAATGTAATTCTTAAATTCATGCTAACAAACAAATGATCCAAAGAAATATATAAATGCAATTCAAATATATAAATATAAATATGAACTGATGTTTAGTTTAACCATTAGTTATATTGTTTAAATTAAAATTATTATTATTTTTTTAAATTGTCAAATAAAAGTTTTTCTTGAGTCATTTACCATAATTTAGTGGCTCAAAAGTATCAGTATCGTTTTAAAAGTATCGATTTAGCACCTGTATCGAAATAACCACAAACGATACCCAACAAAGTAGTTCTTAGTTCTTGTTAACTCAGTGCATTAACTAATGATAACAAGCATGAATTTTGGATGTTAATAATGCATTAGTAAATGTTGAACTATGATTAATAAATGCCATACAAGTATTATTCATTATTAGTTCATGTTAGTAAATAAGTTAATGTGTTAAGCATTATGTTTTTGTTATTGACTTAAATTATTGTTTTAAAAAATGTGAAATATAGGAGCATAAATCCCTCTAGTAGAGCTGTTAGTGTAGGAGCGAGCACTTTTTATGGTCTCTGACACTGTAATGTATCACAGAGAGTTATGTAGTGCTTACGTGTGTATGTTTTCACTTATTCTTTTGTACAAGTCGTCGCTGTAACTGTAGAGCGCAGCGCCACAGTTGGGTGAGTCGGATCGATTGCGGTGTTCTCCGCGGTGTCCGCTTACTGCCATCAGTCCAGCTCTACTTTAAACATTCATCCTCCATTTTCACCTCTTGCTTTAGATTCAGGGGAATGTTTCATTTATGCTTGTGTGCTTTCAAAGAGAGCATTCGCTAGACAGCTTAACAGTGTGAAATAGAGTTTTTTATTAGGTTAGATTAGATAAGATTAGATTCAACTTTATTGTCTTTACACATGTACAAGGCAACAAAATACAGTTTAAGTCTAACCAGGAGTGCAATAGCAGCAAGTACAGGACATAGATTGTTATAAGTTATGTTATAAGTGTTATACTTATGTTATAAGTGCAGTTATAGAAAACTGTGGGTAATATTTACAGATGGCTATACTATGAACATGATATACAAGTCGTATTAACCAGAATCAGATATTTACAAATAGATGAACATACAGCCTCTATTAATAATCAGGGATAGGCAAATAGAAATGAACATAATAGGTTACATAGGAATAGGAACATAATGCAGGTTGTTATTTGCTATAAGCAGAATATACAAATAGATATGTAGTATGTAAATTACAGTAGGTCTATAAATATTTGGACATCAACACAATTCTAACATTTTTGGCTCTGTACACCAACACAATGGATTTATCTTGTGTGCTTTATCTGCAGAGTGTCAGCTTTAATCTTTAAGGTTTTGACATCCAAATCGGGTGAATGCTGTTGGAATTACAACAGTTTGCATATGTGCCTCCCACTTGTTAAGGGTCCAACAGTAATTGGACAATTGGCTTCTAAGTTCTTCCATGGCCAGGCAATATTTTCTGCTGATGTTAAGCCAAATGCTTCAGAACTCATCGGACGGTGCTACACAGTGCAGATGTAGATTGACCCAAAGCACACTGCAAAAGCAACCAAAGAGTTTTTGAAGGGAAAGAAGTGGAATGTTATGCAATGGCCAAGTCAATGAATCAGATTAAGCTTGCATTTCACTTGCTGAAGACAAAACTGAAGGGAAAACACCCCAAGAACAAGCAGGAACTGTTGCTGTAGAGGCCTGGCTGAGCACCACCAGGAAGAAAACCCAGCGTCTGGTGATGTCTATGCGTTCCAGACTTCAGGCTGTAGTTGACTGCAAAGGATTTGCAACCAAGTATTAAAAAGAGAAAGTTTGATTTATTATTATTATTCTGTCTAATTATTTTTGGACCCTTAACAAGTGGGAGGCACATATGCAAACTGTCGTAATTCCTACACTATTCACCTGATTTGGATGTAAATGCCCTTAAATTTAAGCTGCCAATCTGCAGTTGAAGCACATCTTAGTTATAGTTATCTTAGTTTCATTTTAAATCCATTGTGTTGGTGTATAGAGCCAAAAATGTTAGAATTGTGACAGTGTCCAAATATTTATGAAGCTAACTGTATATCAAACATTGACAAATGTATATGTGTAGTTTTAATGCCAGTGTGTGAACAGCTTGTACCAAAACCTAATAAATAACTTTCCTCAACATATTCTATAGGCTGTCAGTACATGAAAGCATATACTGTAGATTGATTTATTTGGAGGTTTCATGTTTTTGATGGGGAAGTAAAAAGCATGTAATGCTTATGCAGGCACATTTTTGTCATGTATTAATTTATGTAAATACTAGATCAGTGTTTCCCAACCCTGTTCCTGAAGGCACACCAACAGTACACACTTTCAACCTCTCCCTAATCAAACACACCTGAAGCAACTCATAAGAACATTAGAAGAACTCCAAAACCTGAAATGAATGGGTCAGACCAGGGAGACATCCAAAATATGCGCTGTTGGTGTGCCTCTAGGAACAGGGTTGGGCAACACGGAACTAGATTAAATGAAAGTGCTTTATGGAATGTCAGTGTGTAATTTAAAAACAAACGTGTTTATTCATACTATAGTCTCACAAAGCCAGATAATCTGTGTTATAAGTGTTATTTGTTAAACTGTCAGAACAGTGTAATTTTAATCACATAATGCTGTGAATTGCAGAGCTTGTGCATAAATGGTTATCCAATGATCACATGCTTTTTTTAACTGTTAAGCCCATTTTATATTTATATTTTTAAAATTTTATTTATAATTGTTATTATTTAATTTGATATTTATTTATATTTTAATTTTTTATATTTTTTAGATTTTACGATTATTATTACTTTTTATATTTATTTTATGTTTTATATTTATTTTTTTATTTTATTCATTATTATTTATCTATTTTTATATTTATTTTTTATTTCTTTCTTTTTATTTTTTTATTTTATTTATTATTATTATTATTATTATTTTTTTTTTTTATTTTTTATTTTTAATATCTTTTTTATTTTGTTTTATATTTATTTTTATATTTTATTTATCATTATTATTTATCTATTTTGTATTATTTTTTAGTTATTTTTATATTTTATTTATTATCATTATTATTATTATTTATGTCTATATTTATTCATTTAATTATTTTTATTTTTAAATTTAGTTTTATATATTTTTATATTTTAGTTATTGTTGTTATTATTATTTATTTTATATATTTTTTTATATTTTAATTGTCATTATTTATATATATTGCATGTTCTTTTTAATTAATTTTTTATTTATATTTATTTTGAAATATGTTAAATATTTTTATATTTATTTATTTGTATATTTTATTTGTCATTATTTATCTGTGTATATGTATGTATATATATATATATATATATGTATATATATATATATGTATATATATATGTATATATATATATATATATATATATATATATATATATATATATATATATATATATATATATATATATATATATATATGTGTATATGTGTGTATATATATGTGTATATGTGTGTATATATATGTGTATATGTATATGTGTATATATATATATATATATGTATATGTATATATGTATATGTATATATATATATGTATATGTATATATGTATATGTATGTAT
Source organism: Danio aesculapii (assembly GCF_903798145.1). NCBI lineage: Eukaryota > Metazoa > Chordata > Actinopteri > Cypriniformes > Danionidae > Danio > Danio aesculapii. The sequence continues at coordinate 31,775,352 of NC_079452.1, read as the reverse complement.
ATGTGTATATATATGTATATGTGTATATATATATATATATATATATATATATATATATATATATATATATATATATATATATATATATATATATATATATTTATTATTATTATTATTATTATTATTATTATTATTATTCTTAGCCATACTAAAATAAATAAGATTTTCACCATAATAAGAAATACTATGGAAAAAATAGCCTTGCTTTGTTAAACATAACTTGGGATATATTTCAAAAACAATTTACATTTCACAGGAGGGCTAGTAATTTTGTCATCAACTGTAAATAGTTTTCTAAATGGTGCTCTCGTTTAGATGTTTATTAATTGCTGTTAATCCCAAACCATCACAAACAGCAAACAGGTTTTGATAGGAAACAACCAGACTTGATGGGTGTTTGTGCACCTTGATGATTTTTACACAATTCTGTTTCTGGTTGTGTCTACAAAGGAAGATCCCCGAGATCATGGAGTAGCAGTGAAGCAGGACAATCAACCGGCCCAACATCACAATGAAGAAAACTATGAAGACGAAGAAGAGGAAGAAGAAGGAGGTAACGGGGATAAACCACCCATTCGCAGGGCAGAAATGTGAGGTGGTGGAAAGTAAGGACAGTCAATGGCTGCCACTTATATGAATTGGGATTTCTCAATCCATTCTCATAAACTTTGTGCCAGGTTTAAGGGTTCTTTTGGGTCAATCGGATGAATAGGAAATGAATGAACTGTGTGACTAAAAACAGAGATGCACCAAAACGCCCTGCAGTCAGCCTGTCATTTAAGAAATGCCGCATAGATCCAGAATACTGCTTCATCTTTGATTTTTTTCAACTGGATGCACAACAACCTCTTGCACTGAAAGATTTGCCATTTTTGATCACTAACGGCTCCATACGCAAGATAAGTTTGGAAGTAAAGACTCAAATTGATGCACAGGCAGCCATTAAATGCTCACTTTGTTGTTAATTCATCCATCTTTGGTTGATGAATAATGCAGTGCAGTAATATTGCATGCTGGGTGAGTTTGGACGCTCTCGGGTCACTATGAATGTTTACATGTAATTCAAGCCGATAACTGTAGCTGTTTTTTTTAAATGTTGTACTCTCTTTGCATATTTACCATAGTGAGATTACTGAGTAGACATAAGCCAAATTACATGAAGCAGTTACATGATTTTCACCAAGTGCCTCTCTAGAGATAATGAGAACTTTCTCGTGTTATCGATCTTTGACAGGATGATCTGTTTCTGATGTCTTTGTTGAATTTTGTCTGGATTTCTCTGTTTTTAAAGTCATTACTCTAGTATAAACCTGTACTAGTGTTCTGCGTGCTACTGGATCTGAAGTCGTATTGTCGATGTATTAAACATATGACATAAGACATTATAGAAATGAATGGCGCATTGAAAATTACGATGCATAATATTCGGATGTAGAACAAATTAGATTAAAAGATTTGCGAGGAATGTACTTTAAATCACTACCGTTTTTAAAAACCTATATATTTATTTTGTCAAGTATTTACTTTGTTTTTTATATATATATTATAATATGAAATCACCTTTTTTATTTTTGGGGGTATTCTTTTGATTTATTATTTGATGTAATATTGGTGGAACCAGCTTTTTCTGTTATTTGTTCAGCTTTAATACGTTATATTTAAAATAAATATCTTTATATGTACAGTTTTCTTTCTAGTTTTGTTGATGATGGCAGGCGACGTGAGCAGAATAAAAATTGGAGAAGGATTTAATGCTCATCCGATGTTTTTAATCATGCACAAAGTCTGGCAGCTGTGCTGATGTTTTGATATTTGCTGACCTTGAGTTGAGGGGGGGAAATCTTTTCATCCGACATAAATGTAAAAATTATTATCCCAAAGCAAAATAACACTGAGTGCCCTGCTTTCATCCTGTAAGGATTCCTGCAAGGCTCATGATATGTAGCATAAGGTCACCCAGAGGTAATGTGTAGATTAAGGCCACTGTATATATATCTAGTCAAGCCTGAAATAATTCATACCCCTGGCAAATTCTGACTTAAAGTTACTTTTATTCAGCTAGCAAGGTTTATTTTTGACAGGAAATGATACAGGCTTCTCCAAAAAGATAATAAGGCAATGTATAAGATGCATCGTTATGACAAAAACAAAACATTTCTCAGCTTTCATTTACATTTTTACAAAAACTATTGGTCAGAATTTGCCAGGGGTATAAAGGAATTCTGGCTTGACTGTTAGGCAACGCAAAGCAAGTTTATTTATATAGCACATTTCATATACAATGGTAATTCAAAGCGCTTTACATAAACAAGAATAAAAGAAACAAGTATAAATAAAAGCAACATAGAATAAAAGTGAATAAAAAAGATTAAAATGTGTTAAAACAGGTTTTAAGTGAATGACAAAGAAAAGAAAGACATAATAGTGTGATCTGTGGGACGTTACACAGTACTCATTCAGTAAAGGCACAGCTAAACAGATGTGTTTTCAGTCTTGATTTGAATGTACCTAATGTTGGAGCACATCTGATCATTTCTGGAAGATGATACCAGCAGCGAGGGGCGTAGTAGCTGAGGCATGATTCACCCTGCTTTGACTGAACTCTTAGAATTTCTACTTTATTTGGTCCTGAAGATCTTCGTGATCTATTGGGTTTGTATTCAGTGATCATATCTGTAATGTATTGAGGTCCTAGGCCGTTTAGTAATTTATAGACAAGTAATAATACTTTAATAAGTCTATTCTGAATGTAACTGGGAGCCAGTGTAAAGACCTGAGGACAGGTGTGATGTGCTCTGATTTTCTGGTTCTGGTTAGAATCCTGGCAGCAGCGTTCTGGATGAGCTGCAACTGTCTGACTGTCTTTTTGGGAAGGCCAGTGAGGAGTCCATTACAGTAATCCACCTTACTGGTGATAAAAGCATGAACAAGTTTCTCAAAGTCTTCACTGGATACAAAGTATCTAATTCTTGCAATGTATATAGGCAGCTAGTTATAGAACAAATTAAGACACCACTTAGAAACTCTTGATATATTTCAGGATATATAATTTATAGACTCTGATTTTAACCAACTTTAAAACAAAATGTTGCCATTTACTTTGCATAAAATAACTTAAAAGGTGTTTACATATGTTTCTATTAGTTGTTAGGCTACACAATATCAATGTTTTTATATAGTACCAAATAATGACAGATAAAATACTCTATTTTGGTATTTGCATCAAAATCATTTTACAAAAGGGATTTTTATATACACAAAGCATAGTAAATATTTAAATACAAGATGTAGTAAAATCAAGTGTCTGTTTTAAATCACTTTTGTGAAAGTATTTATTTATTTATCTATTTGTTAGTTTGTTTATTTGGCAGGGACAGTGTACATTTATTAGCATTGCTGCAAATACACCAGGATTAACCAGAAGATTATTTTTCATCCCTGGACAGATGTTAAAATTGTCACCCGGAAAAACAATGCAAAAAATATACAATCAATCAAGCATAACTAAGAAGCACTAAAGTAGACATGGTTAAGTAGATCTTAATAAATAAAATTGATATGAACCAAATAAACTACAAAATGTGAGAATACTGGATCACATAAAGACATATTTATGTCAAACTGAAACATTATGATATAAATATAACTATATATAAAGCCTATGCCAGGGTACTGGAGAGGAGGAGGATCCGGCCGATGGTTGAACCTAGGATCCAGGAGGAACAGTGCGGTTTTCGTCCAGGCCGTGGTTCACTGGACCAGCTCTATACCCTCACCAGGGTGCTTGAGGGTTCATGGGAGTATGCCCAACTAGTCCACTTTTTTTTTTTTTTAGACTTTGAGAAGGCATTCAACCGTGTCCCTTGTAACATTCTGTGGAGGGTGCTCTGGGAGTGTGGGGTCAGAGGCGCTCTGTTAATGGCTGTCTCTTCCCTGTATGAACAGAGTAGGAGTTTGGTTTGCATTGCCGGTAATAAGTCAGACTTGTTTCCAGTGCATGTTGGACTCCGGCAGGGCTGCACTTCTGTCACCAATTCTGACAGAATTTCAAAGCGCAGCCTTGGGCTGGAGGGGGTCCGGTTTGGGGACCACAGGATTTCATCTCTGTTATTCACAGACGATGTTGTTCTGTTCGCTTCATCGAACATGGACCTTCAGCATGCACTGGGGCAGTTTGCTGCTGAGTGTGACGCGGCTGGGATGAGAATCAGCACCTCCAAGTCCGAGGCCATGGTGCTTCACCAGAAAAAGATGGTTTGCCATCTCCAAGTTGGAGGAAAGTCCTTACCCCAGGTGGAGTTCAAGTATCTTGGAGTTTTGTTCAAGAGTGAGGGAAGGATAGAACGTTGACAGGCAGATTGGTGCAGCGGTAATGCGGTCGATGTATCAGTCAGTTGTGGTAAAGAAGGAGCTGAGCCGAAAGGCAAAACTCTTGATTTACCAGTCAAACTACGTTCCTACTCTTAACTATGGTCATAAGCTTTGGGTCATGACCGAAAGGACAAGATCTTGGATACAAGCGGCTGAAATGAGTTTCCTTCGCAGGGTGGCAGGGCGCACCTTTATAGATAGGGTGAGGAGCTCTGTCACCCGGGACGAGCTCGGAGTAGAGCCGCTGCTCCTCCACATCGAGAGAAGCCAGCTGAGGTGGCTCGGGCAACTGTGTCGGATGCCTCCTGGACGTCTAGCTAGGGAGGTGTTCCAGGCATGCCCCACTGGGAGGAGGCCTCGGGGAAGACCCAAGACATGCTGGAGGCACTGTCTCTCCGCTGTCTTGGGAACGCCTCCCTCCCCAGTGGAGCTGGAGGAAGTGTCTGGGGAGAGGGAAGTCTGGGGTTCTCTTCTAAGACTGCTGCCCCCACGACCCGTTCCTTGAAAAGTGGATGAAAATGAAAGAATGAAACAAGATACTTAATCTGACATGCATTTATTATATTTAATATAATACATAATTATGCAAAATTTGAATAGATTTAAAAGGATTTTCTTGCTGACAAAAGGCTAAAACCTAGAAAAACTGTTGAAAAAAAATTATATGGCTGTATATTTTGGGTTTTCACTGATCTTTAATGATCATGTGATCAAATGACTCTTCTTTTAAATATTTCTGATAAGATTTTTGGTCGGATTTAAATATATAAAATACTCAGAATTTAGTTATTATTCATTTTTTTGCTCCAAAAATAAAACAAACAAAAAAGGGTCGTCCAAAAATAATGAAAAACGAAAGCTGCATTGCATTATTATTATTTTGATGTTTGACAACCTCTTTATATATAAAGAGGTATACCTAATAATTTAGTTTTTATCTCCATTTAAACGCTTATGTTTTATTGTGCTGAACTACCATATCTGCATTGTTTTGTTCCCCCAGTCAGCGATAATGAACTCTCCATATTGAAGCAGAGGTTCTGCCGGCAGACAAAGCTCTTTGACAGATTTAATAAGCCGTATAATTTTGTCAGATCTCTCGTTTCTCTGTTGCCCGCTCTCTCGCATGCACAATCTCCTCAGCTCGGGTTTCAGCGGTGCTGAATTTGACACCAAAATTAAAACAAAACACTCAAGCACATATGAATTAGTGATCGCCACTGAAAGGATGAGCTGACAATGGTGGGTCATGAATGCCTATTGAATGTGTATAAATCCGTGAACGTATACGGTGGTTATATTACTGCGCTGGAATTATGCTGACTTACTCAAATGTAGGGCATGTGGGAAAGTATTGTCTACTGTGTTTTAATGATAAACGGATGCTTAAAAGCTCAAATTTATTGATTTATTGTCAAACAACATCGAGTAATTGTCTGGAAATTCTTGGTGAGCTGAAATAAAAACACGTTTGTTCACACAAACATAAATATTTAAATGATCAAAATCACTATAGGGTAAATTATCCAAAGGTTTTCTGAAGGAAACACAATGACTTTGGGGCTTTTTATATAGAAATCTGTAGATTTATAGATTATAAACTGTAGACTATTACTGTGCTGATGTTTGGTATCTTCGTTGATGATTTACTGATATATTTTAAAATATATACATGGCGGTATAATGGCTCAGTGGTTAGCACTGTCGTCTCAAAGCAAGATGGTTGCTTATTTGAGTCCCGGCTGGGACAGTTGGCGTTTTTGTTTGGAGTTTGCATGTTCTCCCCTTGTTTTCCTGGGTTTCTTCTGGGTGCTGCGGCTTCTATGCGCTTTTGGTGAATTGGATCGTCTAAATTGGCCATAATGTATGAGTGTGTGTGGATGAGTATATGGCTGTTTTTCAGTACTGGGTTGCAGCTGGAAGGTCATCTGCTGCATAAAACATATGCTGCAATAGGCGGTTCATTTAACTGTGGTGACCCCTGATAAGTCAAAGGAAAATAAATTAATGAATATAAACATTATTATGTTCTGTGTTTACCGTTTGTGGTTTTTCACTCTTAATTAAAAACACATACAGGAAACACAGAAGCTGCTGGAAGGGCACATCCGCTGCGTAAAACATTTGCTGGATAAGTTAGCGGTTCATTCCGCTGTGGCAACCCCGGATTAATTAAGGGACTAAGCTTAAAAGAAAATGAATGAATGAATGAATGAAGAACAGAAATAGAAATAACAGCTATGACAATCAGAATAATAAACAAAAATGGCAATCAGAACAATGTTGATAGTATTTAAATAGCAATTAGCATCCATAGTCATAATAATAAAATAAAAATGCTGAAAATAATAATGTTAGTTGGTGATGATAAAAATAATATTCTGTGATGACGGAAACAGTGATTAGTGTTGAATTTGTTATTGTGTTAATTATATTATCTGTGCTGGCCAGCAGTTACATTTACAACAGTAAAAATAATGTGTACAAATGGATTTTATTGGTGCTTAAACCTTAGAAACAACTTTTATAGTGTAAACCTAATATGTAATACTGCTTAATTGTACACTACCTGAAAAAGGTCTTGTTGCCTATCCAAGTTTTACAAACAACAAATAATAACTCGACTTCTAGTTGATCACTTGGCATCAGAAGTGGCTTGTATGAAAGGCAAAGGCCTCCAGATTACGCTTATTTTACCAAAATAAAACATGATCATGCCTTTATTTTTAATTATTTAATTAGGACAGTAAGGTTTGACTTTGCTTAGACAAAAGTCTTGTCACTTAACAGAAATAATGTCCAGTGTAGAATATAAAGTCATGCTGCAGTGAAAAAGAATGAATATATTGTGCAGTGACTCAAATCACTTATTAATAAAGTCATCTGGAATGGCAAAGAAAGCGTTCTTGCAGGACTCCCAGAGTTCATCGAGATACTTTAGGTTCATCTTCAATGCCTCCTGCTTCATCTTACCCCAGACATGCTCAATAATGTTCATGTCTGGTGACTGGGCTGGCCAATCCTGGAGCACCTTGACCTTTGTTTTCAGGAACTTTAATGTGGAGGCTGAAGTATGAGTAGGAGCGCTATCCTGCTGAAGAATTTACCCTCTCCTGTGGTTCGTAATGTAATGGGCAGCACAAATGTCTTGTTGCCATCCACTCTGCAGATCTCTCGCGAGCTCCCATACTGAATGTAACTCCAAACCATGATTTTTCCTTCACCAAACTTGACGGATTTCTATGAGAATATTGGGTCCATGCGGGTTCCAATAGCTCTTCTGCAGTATTTGTGATGATTGGTATGCAGTTCAACAGATGTTTATCAGAAAAATCTACCTTCTGCCACTGTTCCATATTAAGTTATTATTTGTTGATCATACAACTGGGATCGACTACAAGACTTTTGCCAGGTAGTACATGTGTTTTTGACTCACAAACTGTCATTTAAGGAATCACCAAGGACCACAGATTCAAATAAAACATCTGTGATATCACCTACATCTTGGATGACCTGAGGATGAGTACATGTTCATTTTGGTGTGAACCATCTGTGATGAGGCTAAATAGTTCCTACATGACCATAATCAGAGTTCACATGCCTCAGTTCTCACAAGTCTCTAGGAAATGAAACGCTCTGCTAACACGCTCTGACATCATCAGTTTTATCTCCTGCTAATCACAGTGTCACATGACTGTATCTGATTTAATCTCCGTGCTCTTTCTTAACACCGTGTCAGGCGGGCATCAAGCGATGCCACCCAAGAATGGACTCATCTGTCAAAACAGTCCTCAGGACAAAGTGTGAACTTGATGAAACCCAGAGCTGACTGCACATTGAGCAACCAAATAGCCTGAATTACAGGCAAGACATACTGTGACCTCAACCGACCTCAATACAACAGAAGCGATGTGTGTGTGAGCCACATACGCTTTTAATAAAAGTCTAATTTGTAATCAGATTTGGGTGTAATTAGTTGTAATAGAACTAGTTACTGTAATTAAAGCACTGTTTAGCTAAAATGTATAGTAGAGGATTACTTTCCACATTTAATAATAATAATTCAATTAGTTACTTATACTTGTGTATTGTTCTCTTATGTATTGCTCAAATTGAATACCCTTACATTATATTGGGGGCTGTTTTTGCCCCATTGACTTCCATTATAACAATATTTTTGATTGCAAACCTTGTCACCAAATAATTATGCATTCCTGATAGCTGTTGGTTTTTCCTGTTGGCGCCATTAACCCTTTAGATAGGCCTGTCCAAAAAAAAATCTGGCTTTTATATGGAGTTCTATGGAGTAAAACGGCAGCTTGTAATGTGTGTGCATAAATACACTTACTATGATCTGAGAGCTGAGCTGCTTATTTTGATATTTCTCTAACACATCAAGGTGTGCACAAACACACTATAATCCATATAATTCTATATAAAAGCTAAATATACAACCTCTTCCCAACAGGAAAAACCAGCATCAATAAAGAATGCATGATTATACTTTATGGTGTCATGGCTAATGACATTATAATGGAAATCAATGGGGCAGAAACAGCCCCGAACATAACAAAAGGGTCGTCCATTTGCCCAGAGTGTACTGTTGAGTTTTTGAAAACTTTCAAAACATTTTCCCAAAATAGGTGTCAAAATAAGATTTGTCGCCCAAAGTCATTCTGCTAGCTGAAACCCAGAGAAAGTTTTGGTCAAATTAGGACCCAAAGTCCCCCCAGAGTGGATGAAAACACCCCCAACAGCACACAAGGGTTAAATACTGTTCATAGTCAAACGTTCTGTATAGATCAATTCAAATGAGCAGATTACTTGTATTTTTTGTTATATATTATGCTGAATAATTTTATTTTAACTAAAGAATAGTACTTTTATCAAGACAATTGCAAATGCTTGAGAAAAAAACAATACTGAGAAATGCTGAGTCTATGAAAATATATGGTATGAAGTCAGATAAATGCAGTAATTGTAGATATTTTGCATAATTTGATTTATCTGACAATTGAAAATGCATAAGAAACAAAGAGACATATTAGAAAGTTGTCAATATACACTCAATGGCCACACTCATTGTCCAACAGCTCGTTAACACAAATGTCTAATCAGCCAATCAAATGGCAGCAACTCAATGCATTTAGGAATGTAGACCTGGTCAATGTGATCTGCTGCAGCTCACCAAAATTGGACAATAGAAGACTGGAAAACGTTGCCTGGTCTGATTGGTCCCGATTTCTGCTGTGACATTCGGATAGTCGGGTCAGAATTTGGCATCAACTACATAAAGCATGGATCTATCCTGTCTTGTATCAACAGTTAAGGTTGTTGTTGGTGGTGTAATGGTGTGGGGGATATTTTCTTGGCACACTTTAGGTCCATTAGTACCAACTGAGCAGCGTTTCACTGCCACAGCCTACCTGAGTATTGTTGCTGACCATGTCAATACCTTTATGACCACAGTGTCTCCATCTTCTGATGGCTACTTCCAACTGGATAACGCGCCATGTCATAAAGCGTGAATCATCTCAGACTGGTTTCTTGAACATGACAGTGAGTTCACTGTACTCAAATGGCCTCCACAGTCACCATTCTCAATCCAATAGAGCACCTTTGGGATGTGGCGGAACGGGAAATTCGCATCATGGATGCTATCATGTCAATATGGACCAAAATCTCTGAGGAATATTTCGAGTACCTTGTTCTTGTTCTATGCCACGAAGGTTTAAGGCCGTTCTGAAGGCAAAAGGGGGTCCAACCAGGTACTAGTAAGGTGTACCTGATAAAGTGGCAGGTGAGTGAATATATACATTTTATATTTGATACATATGTTGTTAATATTTAAGTGCTAATTTATTTAAACACAAATAAAAAGTCCCATTTCTCTCAATTTCAAAGAGTTAAGAGTTTAATTTCTATTGTCTATGCATTGGGATTGATGTGGGTATTTAGTATCGTATCATGTAATTGGATTACTTTTGAGTAAACAAGTTACAGTTTTAATGATGTAGTTACTAATGAATTACTTTTTTTCAAGTCATTTATTTGTAGCAGATGAAATGCGAAAGCCAGGTACAAAAATATCTTTAATAAATCATAAAAATGTACACGTCTGAATGCATTTGTTAGGAGTTTGCTACTATATACAAGTGCACTAATGAAGCGTTTTCAGTTCATTCTGACAGTACAGCTCACTGGATTCTGATCTTGGCTTCAGGCTTTGCTGTTTCGCAGTCAGAGAATTGTACAAAATCTGGACGCCGCAGGTGATGGAGGCACAGAATCTTCTGGTAGCTTTGGGATGCCATCCAGAACTTGGAGATTTGGCAAACAGGAGAACACACTGCAGAAGAAACCACACACACACATCTCAAGGTTAGGCTTTAAATGTTTCTCTTGGCTTTGAACACTTGCAATGATCCGTCACATCTTTGGTCAGCTCTAGTAAATTATGATTTCTTCTGGAATAGCTATTAACTCGGGTTAATGTGATTTCGGAGACAGATTATGCAGTGTGGCTTTTAATATTAATTAAAGCTGTAATTAGCTGATTAGTTTTAATCAATCACTTTTTTTGACATCAAGTTATTAAAAGCTCAGCGATGTCCCATATATACCCTTGTGAGAAACAAGTGCACTTAATTGTGCTGAATGTGCACTTGAGATCATAAATCTTAGGACACTTATTTAAAAACCTACATTTAGTGAACCTACATTATTACAAATGAACAATATGAAATGTATTGAGAAAGGACAATAAATCCATGACAATATGTCGTATAAATTTAGAGAATTAAAGTCCAAAATGACCCGGGAACTATTTTAATGGCAGAAAAAACAATGTTTTTTTTAACCCCCAGGGGTCTAAGGGTGTTTTGGGGCTGTGGAGAAGTTTTGACATGCACTGACATTTGAGTTGTTTTCAGTATCTTAAAAACATGAATTGCTAAAGTGTGATAACACTGTAAACCACACAAGCTGGACTACAATAATACCTAAGCAGCATGTATGTAAGTGTTTGTGTTTATGAGAAAGAAACGTTTATGCGTGGTTGGTGAAAAACAAACATTTTGAAGTCACTGAAACAAGGCCATGAAACACACAGAGAACATTTGTTCACAAGACTTTTGAGATCTTATAGCCTAGTGGTTTTTTCACACATCATTCACCTCCTCACATGTTGCAGCGCTGCTGATGAGCGCATGTGCATCTTCCTCAGCATGTTAACCCATAAACAAACACCCGCGATCGGTTCATGAGATCGGCCAGATCAGCGAGTACCGATCCAAGTCATAAAATGTGATTATCGGCATCCCTAATATTATGTATGTATGTATGTATGTATGTATATATATATATATATATATATATATATATATATATATATATATATATATATATATATATAATAAATAATATATATAAATAAATAAATATATAAAAATAAATATATATATATATATAAAAATAAATATAAATAAATATATAAAAATAAATAAATATATATATATAAAAATAAATAAATATATATATATAAAAATAAATATATATATATATATATATAAATAAATATATATATATATATAAATAAATATATAAAAATAAATATATATATATATATATATAAATAAATAAATATATAAAAATAAATATATATATAAAAATAAATAAATATATATTTGGTGACTTTCTAAAATTACCCCAACAATAGAAAAAACTGTACACATTTAGGGACGGTTCTCCCCTGGGTCAATTTGGATTGATTGATATACACACTCGACCAGGTGGTTTTAAGGGTCTCCAACAACAGGCTGATATGCATGCAAGGTAAAAAAAAACACCTCATTGTCTTATAATATGCATTTATTTTTACCTAATTATCCCAGCGACTCCCTTATGACTCGTTCAGCAATTAATTTGTTCCCAAACACCTCCTTAGCGCGAAGCTAATCTGTGCTGATTGGACCGATGACCCAGTCTGTTGCGATTGTTCGACAGCATTTAGCGTGAGACCAAGTGAAATGCCCAGCTCGGCTTATCAACAATATTGAAGTAGTCAGAGTGCAGAGTGTATGTGTGAGCATACCTGCCAAGGCTCCTGTTTTTACTGGGAGTCTCCCTTATTTCAGATATATCTACAGCCACTCACCCGTTTTGCTATTTATCCCGGAAAACTCCCGTAATTTCAACCCCCTCCCCCCCCATCGGTAAATTAACTTACTAACAACACGGTACATAGTACCTGGTTCTCAACCATGTTATTCAGACGCTTTACCCCGAACCTAACCCCCCCCGGTCTCCTGGATTTTTAGAGACCACATGTTGGCATGGTGTGTGTGTGTGTGAGCCCAATGCAGGAGTGCATTAAAGCAGTGCTGTTAAACATCAGCAATCTTCTTCCTTTAACAAACGGCTAATGAATCCCCCGTTGTAAGCGTGTAGATTACTGAAGCACCTGTCAGAAAAATGAGGGCTATAATGCTGAGGTGTTTTTGCAAAAATGAACCTCAACCACTTCAGTGTCATCTTTGGGTAGGGAAAATAACACTAACTTTCCCCTCACACTTCCAATAATATCCAGCTGAGCACAGTGTTTTTCTTCCTCTTTTTCTTTGCTACTGTGTTTGTGGTCAGGACCACAGGTTTCATTTTTCCCAGCTTTGCGTGTGCAACAATTGGGCGGGGCTTAAGTTTCGTATCGATGTCACGCCGGAACGGCTAAAGACTCGTTATCAAGACGATTCATTTGAAGCAATATGAGTCGACTGTTTTATAGATGAATCAATAGATTTACACACTGTCCACTTTCAGATTTAAGCCATAGCTGGATATTTCACTTCACTTAGAGCTGTGTTACACACTACATGGAAGGTCATTTCCAAAAACACATAATAGGGGCTCTTTAAATTTAGCTGCTTCATTTTAAGTGTTTAGTGAAGGTGGGTCATTTTTGACCCAAAGGGCGAACGCTGTCTACAGAATTCTAAGACAACAGGAGGGATAATCAATCAAGTGTGAACATAGCCAAAAGGTTTTCTGAAGTACCCTATTTTTGACAGCTTTATTCCTCATTAGCGCTCTCACCGTGATCGGTAGTCCTCCAGGAACTGGCAGGGGTTTCGTTTGAGGCTCAGAGATTGTAGCGGTGAGCTCCTCAGCAGGGTCAGCTCGCCCAGAGAGGAAATACTGTTTTCAGACAGGCACAAGTGCTGGATCTCAGGAACCTTTGGCAGCTGACGAAAGGACGTCAAATTGTTCCGGTGAAGATTCAGGATTTTACATCTGTGAGAAATGAACTTGCATTTGAGTGATTGTAATGCGTCAATATTCTACAGCAGGCATGTCCAAGCTCGGTCCTGGAGGGCCGGTGTCCTGCAAAGTTTAGTTCCAACCCCAATCAGACACACCTGGGCTAGCTAATCAAGCACTTACTAGGCTTTCTAGAAACATCCGTGCTGGTGTGTTGAGGCAAGTTGGAGCTAAAATCTGCAGGACACCGGCCCTCCAGGACCGAGTTTGGACACCCCTGTTCTACAGGGTTCTCATATACGGTTAAAGTCCAAATGATTAGCCCTCCTGTGATATGTATTTCCCAAATGATGTTTAACAGAGCAGGAATTTTTCACAGTATGTCTGATAATATTTTTTCTTCTGGACAAAGTCTGATTTGTTTTATTTCGACTAGAATAAAAGCAGTTTTACATTTTTTTAAACCATTTTAAGGTCAAAACTATTAGCCTTTAAACAATACTTTTTGATGGTCTACAGAACAAACCATTGTTATATGACTTGCCTAATAACCCCAATTAACCTAGTTAAGCCTTTAAATGTCACTTTAAGCCAGGGTTAGGAAACCTATGGCTCGGGAGCCACATGTGGCTCTTTGGCCAAAAATATGTGGCTCTCCAGCTGTCTCTCTTCAATAATATTTTAAAGTTTAAAGAGTTAAAACGGTTATTAAAAAATTGTTTCCTATTGAAAATACAATTACAATTAACTTTTTACTGTATTTCTTTACAGCAAAATGAATAAGAATAAAAGGACATTTCAACTTGAATTGCGACATTCAATGGCTCCTTAAAAAAATGCATTTGCCAAAAAAATTAAAATGGCTGCTGAAAAAAGGTTCCCGACCCCTACTTTAAGCTGAATACTAGTGTCTTGAAAAATATCTTCATCATCATGGCAAAGATAAAAATAAATGATTAGAAATTAGTTAATTATTGAAAAAAATCTTCTTTCTGTTAAACAGAAATTGGTAGAACAAAATATACAGCTGAGCTAATAATTCAGGAGGGCTGATATTTCTGACTTCAGCTGTACACAGACATAATTTGGACAAGTGTCCAAATACTTTATTTATTCTTATCCAATATAGCAACTATTAATATGTGACCCTGGAGCACGAAACTACAGAGACCTTCCTATGCAACTTCTGAATCAGCGAATGCATGTAAGAATGCATGCTGACTGACAGAAGCAATCCGTATGATAAGCTGATCCCAGATCAGCTTCTGTTCGAGCCATTTACAGAAGAGCGAAAGTGCAGGACAGTGTGTTGAACAGACAAATACACTTAATAATAGCTGTGTCTCATTTCAGAGGCTGCATCCTCCGAAGGATGCAGACTTCAAAGGTGAGTCCTTCGAAGTCCACACAGGCTAGACAGAGTTTTGAAATGAGACGATCTAGTCTACAGAGGACAAATCTCATCACCAGACACATAAACATGTAAACTGTCTATACTAACAGTCTTTAGTAAGACACATCAGTCAGTCAGCGATTATACATCCATTCGCAGATTCAGAGGTTCCATATGTAGGGTGACGATCGACGCACAGCTTTAATGGAAAGAAAGTGAATGCAGACATTTTATATTACTTTCAAGATATAAAATATATGAGACATATGGGAAAATACTTAATGATAGTGGGATAGAATGGTAATGTACGAGAGAATCCTGGCAAAAACAGCAGGGTTGACATACTGTATATGAAGTGTACAGGAATCGTTTGTGGAAAAACAGTTTTGCTAGGGAACGCGAAACATCTTCGTGAGAGAATGCAAAAACTTTTTTTAAAAATACATACTTTCCTATCACTCTGGGTTTTTTTTTTTCTCCAAACGTTTTTTTAACCACCATCACGTCCCTTCCAGGTTTCTGTACAAAACCATTCATAAATGTACATTTTTAGAAATTGTGATTTATACATGATTTGAAATATGTATGGCAGGTATGGCAGGTCAAAATTAGAAAATCTGGAATCTGAAAATGGGTTTTGATCTTAGGCTGTAAAAGATATTGACGTATTATTCGTGACGTCCTCCATAGGTTTCTTAAGAATGCAAAATGAAGCTACAAGTAGGCGTGGCCAACCGCCAGCATTGTGTTCGTGCATCATCGCACCAGACCAGGAGATACCAAACAAGGGCAAAGAGGCGGAGCTAGGAGATACCAAACAAGGGCAAAGAGGCGGAGCTACAGACACCTGCTAGCATTTTGCTTTGACAGGCTTTTCTTTGTGAAAAAGCGCTTAATACTTCATTACCTGCGACTCTTTGTGTTCTGACCACATGTGCTTGGTTGTATATTATATCAATAAAGTAATACATTAAGCCACTAAGCATTGTTCTTATGACGTTTTTCTACAGGGGGAAAATGCGAAATACTTCCAAACACTTCAAATATAGTCTGTGTTAGTAAATGCAAGGCTATTTATGAAATCCAGGCACAACACTGTATGACAACAATTCAGATGACTGATTTAAAGCCTACAGCTAATCAATCTGTCAGATTCTGGAGTACATTACTGGTCTAAAGAAAAATATAAATGATAATTTATCTTAAATAAAACAATTACATTTATAGAGATGGTATATAAGTATATAATTTCACTCACCTGGGAAATGGAGGCCAGGTGAATGGTTTGTGAGCACAATTAAGTGCACAGCATGCCATATCATCTAATAATTGTACGTAATAACTTTCAAAAGCAACTGACTGTGTAACGCCACATAAAACAAAAATACGATGAATATGCCGAGTTCAGCGGCTAATCAGCCGGAATCAGCTGAGGTGAGGTGACGGCGACCAGCGAGACCTAGCTGTCACTCAAGTGACCACACCTTTAATTATGCAGACTTAATATAACTTAATATAAATTAAATGGATGAGTTATAAAAAAAATCACCCCCTCACAGTTGTCATGAAGGGATATATTAGCTATATGAACCAAAATCGTTCTTTGTACCAGGCTGTAAACACCTTTTTTTCCTTGCTGTAAACTTGGCCATTTTAACAGTCAGCTCATTAGAAATTTGCTTTATTATGGAGCCAGGACTAGCAGAATTTTTATGAGTTGCAGTTTTTAGTTGCTTCCATATTCGCTTCATCTTAATGGGACATGAACGATCGATTAACGGCTTAATGGATGGACAGATGAAGAGATGGACAAAAAAAGAATGCTGGACAAAAAGAAAAATGGAGGGACAGATAGAAAGATGGACTGATTAACAAAAATGGAAAGATAGAAAAACGATGGATGGATGGATGCATGGATGGATAAATATGAAGACACCTACAGAGACAGATCCAGGTGGTTACTGGCTGATAGATGGCTAATTTTGGCCTATACAGTGTATTTCTAGCGTTTGGCAAAAATATATCCAAGCAACATACTGTAAGATCATGTAGTCCAGGGTCACATATTAGCTTTTTATATATATTTTTGTTCACCAAAACCTGCCAGAATTGTAGAAGAAATGTATATATTTATGATTGTGTAAAATGGCAGACAAATGAAAAATTATGAGAAAATCAGCAATGCAAATGTCATAATTTATCAGTAAGACCCTTAAAAAAATGTGATTAAGGCTGTTTTTAAGGCTGAGTTGGATGCCGATACATAATTAACACTTTCCTTCTTACTGTAAAATAAACAGCTCATATGAGATTACAGTACGCAGCTACAGTTGCACTACATGTTTTTTACACAACCGTACACATACTGTTACAAAACAACCAATGCAATAGAATAGCACAGGCTCCGTGGAAAGATCAAGTCTCACTTCAGCAATATACACACTACAGTAAGAAAGTAGTTTGTGTGTAATAGTGTGAAGGTTATTTTTTATACCGTGGCAGTCTGACGGAGCTGAGATCTCTCAGTGCGTTCTCTACCAGCTGCAGACACTCCACCCGGATCAGTCTCCTTAGGATGCGGATGAAGTTCTCCAGCTGGTACGGATCTCCCAGGTCCTGATATGACAAGTTCAGCACCTGCAGAGACATATTCATGAATACAATACAAGGACAACCAGCTGATGTGGTTCCTGGCTGATTTCTTTTGTAGATGGATGGATGGACAGATTGAACAATAAAAAGATGGACAGACAGACAGAAAGATGGACAGTACGATGGATGGATGGATGGACAAAGAAAGAAAGATGGACAAATAGAAAAATTAATGGAAGGACAGATAGAAAGAAAAATTGATGGATGGACGGATGGATAGATATATAATATAAAGACACCTGCAGCGACAGATTCTTGTGGTTACTGGCTGATAGATAGCTATTAGAGCTGGAGGGATGCATAGATTGGATGGATGGAAAGACACAACAATAAATAGATGGATGGACATACAGAAAGATGGACGAATGGACAGAAAGAATGATGGATGTATGGATGGATGGATGGACAGATGGATGAACAAAGAATGATGGACAAAAAAGACAAATAGACCAATGGAAAGAACTATGGGTGGATGGATGGACAGATAGAAAGAATGATGGATGGATGAATGGATGGACGGATGGATGAACAAAGAATGATGGACAAACAAAGACAGATAGACCAATGGAAAGAACTATGGGTGGATGGATGGACAGATAGAAAGAATGATGGATTGATGGATGGATGGACTGACAGAAAGATGGATGGAACAATGGATGACTGGGTGGATAGATGGACAAAGAAAGATGGACAAAAAGACATGGATGGAAGGACAGAAAGAAAGAAAAATGGGTAGAGGGACAGAAAGAAAGATGGACTGATGAACAAACAGAGAAAATGGACAGGTAGAAAGAACAATGGATGGACAGACAGACAAAACATTGGAGGGATGGATGGATGGATGGATGGATGGATGGATGGATGGATGGATGGATGGATGGATGGATGGATCGATCGATCGATAAATATAAAGACACCTACAGAGAGATCC
This sequence comes from Danio aesculapii, assembly GCF_903798145.1. Taxonomy (NCBI): domain Eukaryota; kingdom Metazoa; phylum Chordata; class Actinopteri; order Cypriniformes; family Danionidae; genus Danio; species Danio aesculapii. Next base: position 31,756,750 of record NC_079452.1, on the reverse strand, counting down.
ATGTGGTTACTGACTGATAGATAGCTATTAGAGATGGATGGATGTATTGAGATAGATTGGATTGAAGGATAGACAGAACAATAAATAGATGGATGGACATACAGAAAGATGATTGAATAGACAGATAGAAAGAATGATGGATGGGATGGATGGATAAACAAAGAATGATGGACAAACAGAAAGACAAATAGACCAATGGAAAGAACGATGGATGGATGGATGGATGGACAGACAGAAAGATAAATGGAATGATGGATGAATTGGTGCATGGATGGACTGATGGAGATGGACAAAAAGACAAATGGATGGATGTACAGACAAAATGGATGGATGGATTGATAGATTAATATAAAGAAACCTAAATAGACAGATCCATGTGGTTACTGGCAGATAGATAGTTATAAGAGATGGATGGATGGATAGATTGGATTGATGGATGAATGGATGGATGGATAGACAGAAAGATGGACGAATGGACAGAACGAACTATGGATGAAGGGACAGAAATAAAGATGGACTGATGGACGGACGGATGGATGGATAAATGGATGGATGGATAAACAAGAATGATGGACAAACAGAAAGACAAATTGACAGGCAGAAAGAACGATCGATGGATTGATCTAGAAAAACAGAATGATGGATGGATGGACGGACAATGATAGAGGGACAAACTGAGAGATCGAAAGACAGATAGCTAGATAGACAGATAGATGAACAGACAGAGTGAAAGATGGATAGATGAACTTACAGACTGCTAAAAAGATTGAATGATGGATGGATATGCAATGACAGAAGGACAGACAGACTGATCCAAAGACAAACGGATAGACAGATAGTTGGACGGATAAATAGATAGACTGACAGATGGACAATTAGACAGATAGAATGATGGATGAATAGACAATGATAGAAGGACAGACAGATGGATAAATGGAAAGATGGATAGAGGGATGGATGAATGGATAGACTCACAGGTGGATGGACAGACAAACGGCTAGACAGATAGAATGATAGATAATGATAGAAGGACTGATAGATAGACAGATACATAGACAGTTTTCTAACCACACAGTTCTCCCAATTCTCCTGCAGTCTCTCCTCCCACTTCTGTCCTTCATCTTCTTTCCTCTTCCTCCGGCCTCCTCTGAGCAGGAAATCTCCACTGTGAGCCGACAGCTCATCTTCTGCAGGCCCTGCTGGAGGAATTCACTGATGTCTGACCTGTCATCATACTGTATTAAGGTAACACTGTGAACATGTTTCCCTGAGCGCGCTCTTACCCTCTCTGACTCTGGGACAGGCCAGCTGGTCTCCACGGACATCGTGCTCCTCTAACCAGTGCCACGAGGCAAACCTGAACCGGCTGGACGGCAACTGCACAAAACAAACCCGAAGACAACATTCAGAGTCCATACAAACAGATACAGCTGTCAAAACACAAGCAGGGGTGGGACAAAATATCGATATGCTAATTTATTGTGATATTTCCTGCCATGATACATTATCGATACTCTGGCTGCGAAAATATCGTATTGCAAGTTAAACTGTGATTCCCACCCCTACAATGCAGCCATATTGACTTTGACATACTGGTGTGGCAACAATCCCAGAGTCTGGAGTCAGTTCCACAGAGAACGGAGAGTTTGTGTCGCTTAACTCCGAGTAGTGCGAGTGAGACTTGGGGAAACTTTCACTGCTGGTGTTCACTCCAGAGGAACTGCAGGGAAACAGATTCAAGTCAGTCACAAACATTACACCACATCACAATTCTAGTGCATTACCAAAGAAAACAGATATGAAAGAATTATTTTAATATTAAGAATATACTAATTATTACTATATTTATTTGACAACTATTCTGAAAACCATTATAATCATTCATTCATTCATTTCCGGCTTAGTCCCTTTATTAATACGGGGTCGCCACAGCGGAATGAACCACCAACTTATCCAGCATATGTTTTACGCAGCGGATGCCCTTCCAGCCGCAACCCATCTCTGGGAAACATCCATACACACTCATTCACAACGGACAATTTAGCCTACCCAATTCAGCTGTACCACATGTCTTTGGACTGTGGGGGAAACCAGAACACCCGGAGGAAACCCACGCGAACGCAGGGAGAACATGCAAACTCCACACAGAAACGCCAACTGAACCAGCGACCTTCTTGCTGTGAGGCGACAGCACTACCTACTGCGTCGCCAACCATTATAATATATGATTAAATACATGTATTTCTGCTTTTGTAAATTATTACAATATAGTCACGTGGAAATAATAATGCATCCCTTACATGAAAAGCAATTTTTAAAATGAATATTCATCAATACGTCACTGTTACTTTAAAGGGGACCTATTGTGCCCCTTTTTACAAGATAATAAAATAAGTCTCTGATGTTCTTAGAATATGTCAAGTTTCAGTTTAAGAGTGTGTGTGTGAGGTTTTAGCTCAAAATACCACACAAGTAATGTTTTATAACTCTAAAACTGACCCTTTTAGGTTTTGATTCTAATTATGGCTTTTTGCTGACTGTCGCTTTAAATTTAAATGAGATTGTGCTCTTTTTATAGAGGGCGGAGCTACAAATGCCCATGTGTCAGGATAGTGGCAGATTCAAAAACTAGACTAACATCCTCTGCTAATGTAGGAGAGGTCGTCACTAGTGGGCTTTCCCCCTCTGATGTCACATACAAATGGAGAATTGCCATCAAAGTGTTTCTGCAGTGTGATGATATAAAATAAAACGAATACATTTTGACCGTTAGAAGCTGGTTATATTTACAGACTGTTGTTTAAACCCCTTATAAAAGTGATTTTTCCATAAAAGGTCCCCTTTAAACCTAAAAAAAATATATTTACTCTACATCCAGTGTTGGTATTTGCAATCGTGGTGGTGAAGATATTTTTAGAGACCGTCCAAGTAAATAATTTATTTGAAAAATGTAATAGTTCCACCAATTCACTGACGAATCCAATTCACCGCGTTCAGTCAGTGCTTTGATTGGTTCATAGGATTTACTTTGGTAAATTTACAACCATGTATTAACATATTTGTATACTAACAATATAATAGTGTAGCACTATTTGCATTTACAATTTTTATAGTGTGATGTATTTATTTTTGGGTGACCTACACACATATTTGTTAAACCTACAACAATAGGGTATATGCCGAAGCATGCTAATGGGACTTTAAATTTGGCAGTAACCTTGGTTAAGCGCTTCCGGTGAACTGTTTGCAAATGCAAAATCGCCACGTTTAAGGTCTGTTTTCTTTAAAAAATCAGCAATCTCCACTGGCTGAGTGATATCCGATATAAAGTGGGTCTCAGATTGTACAAGAAGCACTGCATTAAATTACATTTTTCCCCACCATGTCTTTATCATATGAGCATTTATTTTACCCCAGTTTATTCAATGGAGCTTCTGCACTTGCCTGCTGATTCTGACAGGCGTGTGCGAGTAAACAGCTTTTTGTCTCGTTTTACGCTTGAGCAACTGAATGAATGCCAAAGTCTATTTAACTGATTGTATTTTAATTACAATACAACTTTGATGCTGTAAAAGGAACTGATAAAATAGAAAAAAACTCACAATAACCGGTCACTGGAAGTTTATCAGTATGGGAACAACACTAGCTCGGCATATACCCTATTAAGAAACATATAAGCATACAAGGATGTATTATCCTTTTATAATTCCTATGTAATGGAAAAAGTGTCATTTTAATGCTAATTTAAGCACTAAACTGTGAAACCTTACAATCATTTCAGAAATCAGACCTTACATTTATTTATTTATTTATTTATATCTGACTTTTGTAGATGTAAATATCATTAGTTTATTCAAACTTGCTAAACAACTATAAAATTATTTAATACTTAACCCCTCGAAGCAATAGTTCACCCAAAGATGAATAATTACTCACTGTTTACTCAAGTGCTCAGTGTTTCTTTATTCTATTAAACACAAATGAATATACTTTGAAGAAATATAAAGGTAAAAGGTTGCCTAAACCCCAATTTCTATGGTGGGGAAATATATATATACAGTATATATATATATATATATATATATATATATATATATATATATATATATATATATATATATATATATATATATATATATATATATATATACTATGGTTAATGCTTTCCAACATAGATGCATAAAGATACTTCTTTTGTATAGGAATTTCCACTTTGTTGAACTGTCCCTTTAATACAGACGTTACCTTACATCTAAGCAGTTTTACTGTGCAAACACTGTAAAAAGTGATTAGTTACTTTAAAAACTGAGTTAAATCATTGCTTTAAAAGCGAGAAGTTGATTTTATAGCCTACTTAAAATTAGTAAACCGGTTGTTGCTAGAAGAAATACAGGAAGTTAACTAGAATTATTTGTATTATTTATTAAATTACAATTAATTGTATTTTATTCATGTCTACCCCAACCCAAAACCAAACCCTCAATATAATAATATTAATTAAACAAAAAGGATGCTACAGTATATTGATGGGAGTATCCACAGCAATCTGGACATTACCGAGTAAACCTTTTGTAACTTGGAACAGTTAAGTTGACTTGACTTAATTTTTATAAGTATACACATAGTTTTGATTTTAAGTAGTCAACTAATGAAGTGAACTAGCTGATGCCTACAAACGCTCCAAGCTTTAGGGCCCTTAGCATGTTTTGACGCACGGCCTGGTGTAACGGGAGCCCGCGCGTCCTTACATCCGCTGGGCTGAGGTTCTGGTGTGGATTACCGTGAACTCTGCACCCTAAACCGGATTAAAGTCAGCCACGACACCCGAGCACACCCGCACATCATATCAGAGCACTTTATAAGTCTTTACAATACACTGATAGTGGCTGCTTGGTTTTGTGAAGCTGCTACTTAGGCCGTAAATACACATTGTGTTCACTTATATGTTAACTAATTACAATATTCCGTAGGCATAGACAACAGTTCCATGGGCACCAATTAGATGTATAATGTAACCTTCACTCACCTATATAATATAATATAATATAATATGATAATATAATATAATATAATACACCATAATACGATAATTTACAGGCCAAAGTTCCCCTAAATTGACTCAAAAGTCTGAATTGTGCAGAAAATAATCTACAAGCAGCTTCCAAACACGAATAAAGCAGGCAGATCAAAAGCGTCGTAAATAAAACTCATATTGTTAAAATGCATTAGCTACTCAAAGGGTTTCCTACCTCTCGGACATGTCCGTAGGTTGTGACAGATCCCTTTGGCATTTGACACGCAGTAAAGAGAGTTATTTACAAGGAATATAGCGCGGTTTCCCATTGATGATGGATGAAGTGTGTGCTAAAAGTGCGACAGGTGAGCGTTCGCTCTGCGCATGCGCACAGGAGCGTCAGTTTCAGTGATCTGCGCAGCGGGGTCAGTCAGGGCAGCAGAGTGTCTAAGGTTGCACTTCAGTGACTTTTGGAAAAAGCAGTAGCCTACAGCATTCAGTGCTTTGTCATGCAGTTTGTGTTGTATGTACTTGTTTTAACTTTATGAGACTGAAATTCAACTCACTAATTTAGAGCTTACGTCAAAGATGCCTATAGTTTGTTTTATTAGTGTAAGTTGATGGCAAAGTTTCTCTCCAGACACCTTTTGTGTGCTATACCATCCTGATTCAGGTCTGCATTTCATAAACCAGGTTTATTAAACCAAATTTTAAATTATAAAATGAAAAATAATTTTAGTTACTTGAAATATGTTGTACCATTATTATACACAGCAAACTCAAAAAGCTTGAAGAAAATATCTAATACTGTATACACCCACCGGCCACTTTATTAGGTACACCTTACTAATACCAGGTTGGACCCCCTTCAGAACTGCCTTAATCCTTCATAGATTCAACAAGGTACTGGAAATATTCTTCAGAGATTTTGCTCCATATTGACCTGATAGCATCACACAGTTGCTGCAGATTTGTCGGCTGCACATCCATGATGCAAATCTCCCGTTCCGCCACATCCCAAAGCGGCTCTATTGGATTGAGTTTGGTGACTGTGGAGGCCATTTGAGTACAGTGAACTCATTGTCATGTTCAAGAAACCCGTCTGAGATGATTCATGCTTTATGACATGGTGCGTTATCCTGCTGGAAGCAGTCATCAGAAGAAGGGTACACTTTGGTCATAAAGGGATGGACATGGTCAGCAACAATACTCCGGTAGGCTGTGGTGTTGACATGATCATCAATTGGTACTAATGGGCCCAAAGTGTGCCAAGAAAATATCACCCACACCATTACACCATCACCAGCCTGAATCGTTGATATAAGGCAGGATGGATCCATGCTTTCATGTTGTTGATGCCAAATTCTGACCCTACCATCCGAATGTTACAGCAGAAATCGAGACTCATCAGACCAGGAAACATTTTTCCAATCTTCTATTGTCTAATTTTGTTGAGCCTGGGCGAATTGTAGCCTCAGTTTCCTGTTTTTAGCTAACAGGAGGGGCACCTGGTGTGGTCTTCTGCCGCTGTAGGGCATTTGCCTCAAGGTTGGACGTGTTGTGCATTCAGAGATGCTCTTCTGCATACCTTGATTGTAACGAATGCTTATCTGAGTTACTGTTGCCTTTATGTCTGCTGGAACCAGTCTGGTCATTCTCTGACATCAACGAGGCATTTGCGCCCACAGAACTGCCACTCACTGGATATTTTCTCTTTTTCAGACCATTCTCTGTAAACCCTAGAGATGGTTGTGCATGAAAATCCCAGTAGATCAGCAGTTTCTGAAATACTCAGACCAGCCCGTCTGGCACCAACAACCATGCCACGTTCAAAGCCACTTAAATCCCCTTTCTTCCCCATTCTGGTGCTCGGTTTGAACTGCAGCAGATCGTCTTGGCCATGTCCACATGCCAAAGTGCATTGAGTTGCTGTCATGTGATTGGCTGATTAGAAATTTGTGTTAACAAGCAGTTGGACAGGTTTACCTAATAAAGTGGCAGGTAAGTGTGTGTATATATATATATATATATATATATATATATATATATATATATATATATAATGTACATTTTATCTGTAGTTTTAATATCTATCTATCTATCTATCTATCTATCAATCATAAAAACAATAAAAATGACTAAACATTACAATTTGTAAAACATAACATTAAAATAATACTGAATCTAATAATAATGAAAAATAATAGAAATAACACAATTAGTCTTTCAATAACATAACAGTTGCTTAAATAGTTTTGTCTTATCGTTTTCAACAAATTCTGTTTTTGGACACATAAAGTGTGGCTGAGAGGACATCTCTTATTTGCAATGGCTTTAATGTGTAATCTCTGTCGCTAAAAAAAGCACACAATGACAAGTCGTAGACATTCATCTTTATTTTCTGAAACAGAATACAGCTGGTATTTTTTTTTCTACATCTTTTATACCAAATGCAGTCTCCCTCGGTCCTCCTGAGTCTCCACTACCTGTACATTCACAACCTTTATTAAATCAAAAACTCATATTTATATAATAAGGCATATGAGTATGTCAGCAGTACTTCAGCCATGTACAAAACCAAACAAAGGTGGAGAGGGAAAGAATTAAAAGACTTTAAAGCAATGAAAATTTACTCACCCTCAAGTGCTTCCAAACTTGGGATGTAAAGATTCTCTCAACTCACGATTCGATCCTCGATTTTGATTTTAACATTAACTAATGGAACCTTATAGTAAAGTGTGACCCACAAAACATCTGAACGAAACGGCAGACGAGCTGAAAGAGATGTAGATTCACTCTCTGCCAGTAGGGGGCGCTTATAAACAGCAGTGATAAGTTCTATTCGGACAGAATGTGTCCATTCCAATATTCTGCTTTAATAAACACATAAACGCACACTTGATGGACGTGTGTGATGGTTATACTCAAATCTCATGCCTTTTAAAGCACCTCTCACATCATGCTGTGCACTTAAAGGTGCTCTATGTAAGTTTTTGACTCTTCTAAAGCAAGGTTTCCCAATCCCTGTTCCTGGAGACGCACCAAACAGTACATATTTTGGATGTCTCCATTATCTGACCCATTAACTTCAGGTTTTGAGGTCTCTTCTAATGTTCTGATGAGTTGATTCTGGTGTGTTTGATTCAGGAAAGGTCAAAAATGTGTACTGATGGTGTGTCTTTAGGAACAGGGTTGGGAAATACTGCTCTTAAGCATAAAAATACAACTTTTGCAGATATTTAAGAAACATCTTAAGTGAACACACTTGTTTATCTGAAAAACAATGCTAAAGTCAGTTTTACTCCTTCGAATTCTGAATTACAATGTCTATCTTTTTTGGCCTCTATAACCTGCCCACTGCCAGTTTACCCATTTACATCTCAACACCCCAGGTTGCCTCAGTGGAAAACAGCATATTTAATTTGTCATGAAGGCTGTCTCTATTTATGCGACCATGATTAAAAATGCAACCTCTAGAGGACAATAGCACTCTCTGAAATGAGACGACGATTCAGTTATAAAAATCCCCAAGGTGGTAATTTAATTAGCAAATAATATAAGTATTACAAACATAAACATTAATTTAGCAGCTTTCAGTGTTGTCACTATCATCAGGCACACTTGCTCCGGTTGGTGTTGTCAATCGGGCAACCTGTATATGCAGAGGCGCCGCTAAGGGGGAAAGTTACGACGATTTTAAGGGCCCACGCCGTTTTGGGGCAACCAGAGATATTATTAGGGAACCACCAAACAACCTCCTTTCTGCTATTCACTTTCATCCGCGACACCCTAAAAATGTTGTCATAGGGCCTGTACCAGCCAGCGGCCCCCCTGTTTATATGCATCATAATGAGAGAAGGGGATGGGTGAAAAAAAACCCTCTCCGATATTTTGAATTTTGACTGTAATACTTAGTTCAACCACTAGATGTCAAGTCTACATACTACATGTAAAGTTTAAAGTTTTACATGCAGCGCCCATAACATCCAAGAAGATGATGCCACACTGATAAATACAAGCAATTGCTTTTATATTTAATATTTCTGTACAGAGAGGTCATGTTTCTTCATGTGATCTTCTATTGGTCTCAAACATTCACCTAATGCAAATTTGCAGGTCAAAGATGCGAAGCTTGTCGCATGAGCTTGCAGCGGTTGGTGTTGTCAATCTGGCAACCTGTATATGCGTCATGTTGAGGGAGGAGAGGCTGGATGAAAAAAAAAAACCCTCTCCGATGTTTTGAATTTGGACTGTAATACTCAGTTCAACCACTAGGTGTCGAGTCTACATACTGCATGTAAAGTTTAAAGTTTTACATGCAGCGCCCATAACATACAAGAAGATGATGCCACACTGATAAATACAAGCAATTGTTTGATATTTAATATTTCTGTACAGAGTGGTCATGTTTCTTCAAGTAATTTGCAGGTCAAAGTTCACGAAGATTGAACTTTGGAAAGCAACAACATGCAAAACTTGACGCATGAGCTTGCAGTGTCATCACTATCATCAGGCACACTCGCTCCAGTTGGTTTTGTCAATCTGGCAACCTGTATATGCGATACTATACCCAATATTTTGAATTTGGAATGTAATACCTAGTTCAACCACTACATACTGCATGTAAAGTTTTAACATACAGTAAGATGATGCCACACTGATAAATACAAGCGATTGCTTGATATTTTAAATTTCTGTACAGAGAGGTCCCATTTTGATCTTCTATTAGTCTCATGCATTTACATAATGGTAATTTGCAGGGCAGAGATCACCAAGATTGAACTTTGGAAGGCAACGACATGCAAAACTTGTTGCATGAGCTTGAGTTTCCGGTCTGGCATATTCAGATGCATCTGAATGGACATCAAAGTGCAGTGTGACTACATATTCAAGTACTATATTACGGTTCATTTTTTTACTATAGTATTTTTTTCATATTTGAATTGATTTTCGAGTCGCGGTTGATCTTTACACCCCTATTCCAAACTCATGAGTTTCCTTCTTCTGTTGAACACAAAAGAAACTATCTTGTAGAATGTGTAAATCCATTGACATCCATAGCATTAACAAAAACTACCAATGGTTTCCTACATTCTTCAAAATATCTTCTTTTGTGTTGATCAGAAACTCAAGTTTGAGTTGAGGATGAGTAAATGAGAGAATTAGTTTATCTTTTGGATGAATTCTGCCTTTAAGTGAGTCTATATATAGAAAAGTGCACACATTCTTGCAATAAATATCAAGGTTTCTCTACGGAACACAATAGCAAATATACATTAGAGGAGTTACAGGACTGAATGACGCTGGTGTGGAGTAAGACGTGATGGAGACTTCAGATATTTACAGCTCTGGGTTTCCTGGTGCGCTTAAAGCTTACAAGTATCAAAACACAATCACTTTTTTGTAATATAAATATCCTGTTCGTATAATATTTTCTGGTGCGCTTATAAAACCATGGCGGTGTTTGGGTTTGTTTCGGTGAGGATGCGGCTCGTGGATGAGAAGCATGAATTCAGTGTCACGTTGCGTTTGCTGGACTTTTACATGTCAAAGTTGTTGTCGAAGGGGTCGATGAGTTCAGGGTTCATAACTCTACCCATGAAGAGGATGGATCCTGAGGGAAAACAAAAGAAAGGAATATAGAAACAGCACAACTAATACATTTAGAGAGGACAAAATGACCAAAATAACAGCACTAGTGGTTTCACTCGTGTTAGGGTGCTTTTACACCTGCCTCATTTAGTTTAGTTAAAATATCCCAGAATTTGTTAGCTTTTTTGCTGCTGTTCATTTGGGCAGGCGTGAAAGGGCCAATTGTATTCTGGTGTAGACCAAAAAAGCGTAAGGAGACCTGCTTGAAGTGGTGGTCTCAGTACGCTTTCAAACAAACCCTGCATTGGTTCACTTGCAGTGAGAACTTGAACCGCTACGAGAGAACGTACTTTGCTTTTTTGCATGACAAAAGTTTTCAAAATGATTATTAATAACGCAAGACGTAGCTGTGAGTTGGTGTACCCTACCTGTTTTTCTGTTTCTGATGATGAAGAAGAAGGGATGATCAGCCATGACCTGTGGGTACAACACCAGCGTCCTGGTCAATGCGATCATACCTGCAGGAGGACAGAGCCAGAAATAAACATTGATATTTTATGTACATTTACAATATCCTGTAGGCATAGACAACAGTTACATGGGCGTCAATTAGCTATATAATGTAATCTACACCCACCTAAATAATATAACAGGTCGTTATGTTACAATAATTTACAGGCCAAAGTTCCTCTATATTGGCTTTAAAGTCAATCTTAATGTTCTGGTATTTTAGAATGAAATACTGTATATATTCAGGCACATTATGAATAGGCTATATTCATTCATTCATTCATTTTCCTTCGACTTAGTCCCTTTATTCATCAGACGTCACCACAGTGAAATGAACCACCAACTTATCCAGCATATTTACACAGCAGATGCCCTTCCAGCTGCAACCCAGTACTGCCCATGTCGCCCGAATAGGCTATGTCACTTAGTAAAAACATTAGACTTGAAAAATATCCTTAATGAAAAACCAAAAATCCCAGAATCTCAAATTTGCATGAAAAATACAGTTGCCTTGAACCAGGCTAAAGCACGCTTGTCCCCCCACCCATCTCCCCCAACGGCCCGCACTCACATTACATTCTGACCTGAGCACGCTTACGTCATCAACGATGCGCTGGTCAGAAGCGCTCTCGCTCAGCACAGTGGAGATTTCTTCAGTTATATCATCGTTTAAGTCATTTGATATGCAGACACGCAGTCAAATATTTCGCCGAACAGATCAGTCACTTTTGACGCTCATAAACAATCATAAAGTCCTCGTGCTGTAGGAATTTGTCAAAAACCTCCCTTGCTGAAGGTGCGCAGCTTTCGTGCAGTGAGAGGTCTGCGTCATCAATAAACTACGACAGTTTGTTGTTTATTGAAGAAAGAATAATTAATAAACGCATATGAAACAGTCCCTTAAAAGTCACGTCTCACTTTCAGTTTCGTGCTTTGGCACATTTTGCACTCACACACAAGCGTACCCCGCCAAAGCTCAAGTGAACCACGCTCTGGCACACCTCTTACAACTGGGCCAGGGCCGGCCAAGTGAACCGTGCCTGAGCCCGATTCAGAGCACTCACACTTCTCAAACGATCCGGGAAATGGACCTGAGCATGGTTCGGATGGCATAGTGTGAGTAGGCCCTTAAAAGCATTGAAAGAGTCTTAAATTTGATAAATCTCAAATTAAGGCCTTGAATTTGGTTAAGCTATCGACGATGGGTGTTACGGCCCTGCACTCCCATATGAGGGGTGCCAAACACACCGTGTGTAGCTGCTCGTCAGCGCATCCACCTATTGTGCAGCTCTGTGCACCAGAGACCTCTTCGACTGCTGAAACCGCTTTGGCTATCAGTAATGAAGACATTTCTACATTGGAAGCATTGCCACCACAGCCAAGGAATAGCCTTTCTTACTGTGCCTCAACACCAACTCTGCGGGCAGAGGTGATGTGGGTTTTTAAAACAATCTCTGAGCACCAGTCTTATACATCGAATGAGAACATTACAGAGGTTTTCAAAACCATGTTTCCTGACTTCGAGGTTGCAGCTACAGTCTCGTGTGGAAGCAACAAAACTGCATCTATTACTAAATTCGGATTGGCTTCTTTTATAACTAAAGAACTGACTGAGCAGGTCAATAAGGCCAACAGGTTTGTGTTCATGTTTGACAAGAGTCTCAATAAGATGACAAAGTAAGCAGTTGGACCTTCATATTCTCTAATGGGTGGACGATCACACGGTTGTGTATAAATTAAATAAAAACTGATCATTGAAATAAAATGTTTTATTTAATTCAAGTAGCTCACTTGTACATAATTATTTTCTAGGGTTTAAAATGTATACAGATTTGACATTTTCCCTCTCATACTTTTGCCGGAATGGGTATGAAGTTGGCATTGAATTTCATTCGAAATGGTATTAAAGAGGTCTTAAAAAGCCTTGAATTTCATATGGAGGATCCCGGGGGTACCCTGAATGTTGGTTTAACATTTGTGTTTGTGTTAAGATTACAGATATTAGAAAGTGACATATATTTGTTATTGCTTTTCATAACTGCTCTTCCTTTTTTGTGCCGACATAAATGCAGAACTATTCTTCTGCATTTATATATTATATAATATATCAACTAATATGAAAATGACTCAATCAACCATCCAACCAATCAACTAATAGGAAGATGACTCCATCAACCATCCGTAAACCGCAATGTGCTATTTTAGTGCACAGCTAGTGTGTCTCGTGATAAACTTCCGGTGAAAGGTTTGTGACTTTTCAATTCCATAAGTTCCCTTTCACGGCATCGATAGCGTAAATTAATTAAAATATAATCCGTTAAATAGACGTCAGCATTATTTAGTTATTCAAGCGTGAAACGAAATGAAAACCAGTTAAACGCAAACACCGGCAGGACCAAGAGGGGGGCGCTAAAACTCCATTGGAAATGCTGAGGTAAAATAATTTGACATATTTTAAGGACATGGCGCGGCACAATGTCATTTAATGCAGTGCTTCTTGTCAGGTCTGAGACCCACTTTATACCGCATATCAGTTATGCAGTGAAAATCATTTATTTTATAAAAATCATGTCTTAATTGCGGTGATTTTATAATGGGATGAAAGTTCACCGGAAGCGCCTTGAGCACTGAACAGAAGGGGGCGCTTTTAGCTGTATCAGTGTACTGATGCAGTCTCAAAGCAATTTACTACAGAGAGAGGGACAGTAAAGAAGGTAAAACTAAGAAACTCTGATCAAAATGGCTTGAACTAGAAATGCAAATGATGAGAATAGAGATAGCTGGAGTAATGTATGAGCAATTCCATACAAATGTCAACCTTGCCATGAAAAAAAATTAAGTTCACTTGAACAGCAAAACCCTATCTAAGCTTTTTGAGTAGGTCTGTATTTGACAGTACTGTAAAAACACTCGATATATGTCTCTGTCAATGTTTTCAAACTATTAAATTGGATTTACCAAAGTCACACAAGTGCCAATGTCACATCCATAATGCTGGACTTGCTCATAGACTATATTATAGTATATGTGTGAATACCTGATCCCGCGGCCCCTTCAGCCCCTTCCTCAGTCACCTCCACATAGGCCTTCTGAACAGCTTTTCCGATGAACAGATCCTGTCCGTCTGCACACAAACAAACACACAATAAACCGTTATTTACATTTATTCATGAGCTGCTGTAATCAGAGACGCAGAGCGCTGTATAATTTGGATAATGAACACAACACATTCACAGATTATAGGTTCAAAGGCACAATTGATGCTGAAATCAAAACAAAAATGACAAATTCAACAGTAAAAGATGAACATCGAACAAGAAAAATGGGTTTAGTATTTTACTTTGATACTTGAAAGGAAAATAATAATAATTTAAAAAGCCACACAGTAATAGCAGCACTTCAACTGAATAAAAATGCATAGTTTTTGCTTAATTCTATTTAAAAAGGCATGTGAGGACAATGTTGCATGCGCAGAAAATAATATTTTAAGCAATGTAAATAATGGATGTAAAAATCATTAAACATGCCGTTCAAAAGGCAAAAAGGTTATTTTACTATACTTTTAAATCAATATATTTTATTATTTAGGACAAATTTAAAGTTTTCAATTAGAAGTGGGTGACACGGTGGCTCAGTGCTTAGCACAGCAAGAAGGTCGCAGGTTCGAGTCCCAGCTGGGTCAGTTGGCATTTCTGTGTGGAGTTTGCATGTTCTCCCCTTGTTGGCGTGGATTTCCTCCTGGTGCTCTGGTTTCCCCCACAGTCCACGGTATCCGCTTGTTAAGTCATGACATATGAATTACTGTTTCTGGGTCCAAGCTGCTACTTATTTGCATTGAGAAAATTCGTTTATGACCACTTTTTAGCCATATCATATCAAGTAACAAATTACAAATACTCAAATTACTGTAATTGAGTAGTTTTTCCTCAGGAATTGTACTTTGCTAAGTGGTTTTAAAAATGCATACTTTTACTTTCACTTGAGTACATTTTTACTGCTGTATCGGTACTTTTACTCCAATATTTACCTTCAACCTGTAGGCACTGCTTTATTATTTTCAAGACAAAGATATTGAGATAAGAAAACTCAGGTTATTTATAGTGAGTTAGAAATCATCAGATAGGAGAATCAATCATGAGCTGATGCGGGAACAGCTGAGAACAATCATAAGCACGTGATCCCAGCCTGATCTCACGAGAAAACGTAAGTATTTTATGTTTTGACAGTTTAGTGGCTAATTCGTACAAATTCGTACAAGTTCAGTCGTACGAAATGGTACGATTTTAAAAAGGAGGCGTGGCACCTAACCCCGCCCCTAAACCCAACCGTCATTGGAGGATGAGCAAATCGTACTAAATTGTACGAATTAGATCGTACGAATTCGTTCGAATTAGCCACAAAAAAAAAGCTACGAATTGCCGTGAGATTGTGTTGGTGATCCTCTGGAAATTAGTTAATAAATAAACTTCACTCATTGTTTTTGATAATCAATCTAAACCGAATTTTGATTAATTGCACAGCTTTGGTTAATAGTATGACGGTGGACTCGTAGCGAACTTAACTTTGTGCATGTGTAGGTTACTAAGTGTTGACAGAGCATTCATTTATTTTTGAAGTCGATTAAATTTCAGTAATTGGTGGATATTGGTGGGGACACATCTCCTCTGTTCATGCCAATTCTACACCCTTGATCCAAATTCATGTTTGTTCACATTAGTTAATGCACCTTGAGATAACAAACTAACAACTGTATTTTCATTTACTAATGCTAACTAACGTGAAGAAATATTGTAATTAATGTACAATAAATGTATTGTTTATTGTTTGTTCATGTCAGTAAATACATTAACTAATACAACCTTATTGTAAAGTGTTACCACATTAATATAGGCATTCATTCATTCATTCATTCATTCATTCATTCATTCTTTGAAAGAGCTGCTTTTTTTTTCCTATTCACTGTCATTAGTTTGCACACAGTGTTGTGTTTTTCTAAGGTTAAATCATGCCGTCCTTCAGCTGTCAGTCTCATTTTGAGCATCTGTGGATACGTGAGCAGAATACTGGTGTGTTTTCTCAGGCCGCTGGCTTTGTTCTATCGATTACCTGTCATCTGAGCCGTCATGGCCGACAGATCGGCGTCTTTGCTGAAGATGCTCCTGATGCCCAGCTGCTGCAGAGACTCTCTCAGATCAATCTTCTGCTCCACCTTGAATCTAAAATGACCCCAAAGATCGAGTCAGAGTGAACTTCATCCAGATACAACAGCTGCATGCGGATGAATGTAAAGCAAAAGTGTTAAGAGAGGTAATGATGTGGATTTGTTATTATTTTAATGTACTCCTTGTAAGTGTAGGTTCACTTGTAACGTTATTTAAGTACAGTTGAAGTCATAATGATTCGCCCTCCTCTGATTTTTCATTTTTCTTTTTTCAAATGTTTCCCATATGATGTTGTAACAGCGCAAGGATTTTTTTCACAGTATTTACTATCATATTTTTTCTTCTGGAGAAAGTCTTATTTGTTTTATTTCGGCTAGAATGAAAGCAGTTTTTCATTTTTTAAACTATTTTAAGGTGAGTATTATTTGCCACCTTAAGCAATATTTTTTTCTTTTGATTCTAATACAGTAATTTTAAAAGAAGAAACAATCATTTTGAATTTGACTTCCTCCAGTATTTAGACATTTGTGCTAGAAATGTATGCAAATTAGAGCATTTAGTTAAACAATGCCGCGTTTATATATTTATAAATAACATTTTAGAAAACCCGTACTTACTAGAAAACATGTAATACAAAAGTTTGTAATTCTTAATGTAATCAATAAACTGGGTAATCATAGTGATAACAAAACTTTTTAACAAAAACAATGATGACGAGATGACTAAGACGAGATGTAGACTGGACCAATGAGTAGTTATCATTAGATACTAGCATTCACTACAATCATTATGCAATTTAGTTGATGACAAAAGACGAGACTAAATTGTAGTAAAAAAAAATTAACCAACTTTTTTTGTTATAATAATTGACAAATTAAATGTACAGATAAATCATAAATGAGATGGAATAAATGAGGGGAAACGAACATATTTTTGGACAGAGCAGATTGATTGAAAGTTTAATTCATGTACTATGTATTAATTTGGATGATAAAAGTCACTTTTGAATAATTACCATAACCAAAACAGCAGGAGCATTTTTTGTTTGATGTTTGTTAGTTGACTTGTTTACTTTTGTATATACAGTGCATCCGGAAAGTATTCATAGCGCTTCACTTTTTCCACATTTTATTTATGTTACAGCTTTATTCCAAAATGGATTATATTTATTTATGTCCTCAAAATTCTACACACAATACCCCATAATGACAATGTGTAAAAAAGACTTTTTGGAAATTGTTGCAAATTTATTATAAATAAAAAACCTGAAATATCACACGTACAGAAGTATTCACAGCCTTTGCTCAATACTATGTTGATGCACCTTTGGCAGCAATTACAGCCGCAAGTCTTTTTGAACATGACGCCACAAGCTTGGCACACCTGTCTTTGGGAATTTTTGCCCATTCCTCTTTGCAATACCTCTCAAGCTCTATCAGGTTGGATGGGAAGTGACTGTGTACAGCCATTTTCTGATCTCTCCAGAGATGTTCAATAACATTTAGGTCTGGGCTCTGGCTGGGCCACTCAAGGACATTCACCGAGTTGTTGTGAAGCCACTTCATTGATATTTTGGCTGTGTGATTTGGGTCATTGTCCTGCTGGAAGATGAACCGTAGCCCCAGTGTAAGCTCAAGAGCACTCTGAAGCAGGTTTTCATTCAGGATGTCTCTGTACATTGCTGCATTCATTTTTCCCTCTATCCAGACTAGTCTTCCAGTTCCTGCTGCTGAAAAACATCCCCACAGCATGATGCTGCCACAACCATGTAGGGAAGGTATTAGCCTGGTGATGAGCGGTGCCTGATTTTCTCCAAACGTAACGCCTGGCATTCACTCCAAAGAGTTCAGTTTTAGTCTCATCAGACCAGAGAATTTAGTTTCTGATGGTCTGAGAGTCCTTCAGATGCCTTTTGGCAAATTCCAGGCGGGGAGTGACTTCTGTCTGGCCACTCTACCACACAGGCCTGATTGATGGATTGCTGCACAGATGATTGTCCTTCTGTAAGGTTCTCCTCTCTCCACAGAACAACGCTGGAGCTCAGACAGAGTGACTTTCGGGTTATCGATCACCTCCCTGACTAAGGCTCTTCTCCCCTGATCACTCAGCTGGTTTTAAACATCTTCCACTTACGGATGATGGAGGCCACTGTGCTCACTTTGCTGCAATTTTTTCTGTAACCTTCCTCAGCCTGGTTTCTACAGACAATTCCTTTGTCTTCATGCTTGGTTTGTGCTTTGACATGCACTATCAACCCTGGGACCTTATATAGACAGGTGTATGCCTTTTCAAATAAATTCCAATCAACTGATTTCAATATCTCAAGTATGATCAGTGGAAACAAAATGTACCTGAGCTCAATTTAGAGCTTCACAGAAAAGGTTGTGAATACTTCCGTACATGTGATTTTTTTTTTTTTTTTTTTTCAGGTTTTTTATTTTTAAAAATTTACAACAATTTCAAAAATTCTTTTTTTTGTACAATTATAAAAGGGTGTTTTTCAATGTGAGAAAAACTGAAAACAAAATAAAATATAAATACATTGTGGCCAAAAATATGAATAAACCTAAATTGCATACTAGTCAAGAAGATGTAGACTAAAACTAAATAAAGATTTGCTGCAAAAATTTACACTGCAGGTGAACAGGATAAAAAAAGAACCAATAGCAATGACTTGCTTATGGAAACATTGATCTCTTAAATGTTAAAATGTTGATTCCTCACATCCTGACTCCTCTAGTAAATGTGGTTTATAAAGGAGTGTGTCTGTGTGTGTCTGACCTGGGCAGGTAAACCTCCACCTTCTGCCTCTTAACATTGTTGGCCCAGTCCTCCAGCAGCGGGGCTTTAATGATGGGCTCCAGCGAGGCCAGAGGAACCTCCTGACGGGGCAGGACGATCATCATGCTCATGTCTTCGCCCTCATAGAGCATCTCCAGCACCTGGTAAACTCCACCAGCCTCTGTGGTGCCGTCGCTGAACTCACCTGAGCAGAGACAACACGGTCGGCACAGTGAGTCTTTAAACGCTACAGTGCTGCATGTACAGTAAGCTGGAGATTCAGCAGTATTAGTTCTCTAGCAGTTATAGTGCTTGTTTATAACATTTTATTTTCTTTTGTGTATTTTTTATAAAATAAATATCCTAGTATATTTTTCGCCAATTTCTATTTAATAGAAAGAGGACATTTCAAAGCATAATAGTTTTAATAACTAATTTCAAATAACTGATTTATTTTATCTTTGCCATGATGACAGTGAACAATATTTGACTAGATATTTTTTAAGACACTTCTATACAGCCTAAAGTGACATTTAAAGGCTTAACTAGGTTAATTAGGTTAACTAGGCAGGTTAGGGTAATTAGTTATTGTATAATGATGGTTTGTGCTATAGACAATCGAAAAGAAATATTGCTAAAGGGAGCTAATAATTTTGTTATAATTAAAAACTATTTGAGCCGAAATAAAACAAATAAGACTCTTTTCGGAAGAAAAAATATTATAGAAAATACTGCGAAAACTTCCTTACTCTGTTAAACCTCATTTGTGAAATATTTGAAAAAGAAAAACTTCACAGGAGGGCCAATAAATTTGACTTTAACTATTTTAAGGTCACTTAGTTTATTGTAACACTGTAGTTTAGTAAAAAACAAAGAATTAATAAAAAATAACTATAGTAAAACATCTTATACTGAAATGAAAAAAAAACCCAATTTGTAGTATTACATAAAAAGTAGTACATGAAAAATGTGTGTGTATATATATATATATATATATATATATATATATATATATATATATATATATATATATATATATATATATATATATATATATATATATATATATATAATATTATTATTTTAAATATATATATATTATTAAAAAAACTTTACATTTTTTTAATAAATTGTTGTTGTCAAAAAATATTTAATCAAACAAATTGGCAATCCAATTTTATTACTTCAATACTTGAAAAATTAAGTTGAGAATTTTAATCAAAAAAAAAATTAGGGAAATTTAAAAAAATGAGGGGAAAAACTAAAAAATGAGTGACTTAATTTCAAGCCCATTTTTCAGTTAATGTTTGTTTTGTTAGAGTAAATTATTATTTTTATTGGATTTTTTTTAAGCCAAGGTTCTGTGCTCTGCAAATTTCAGTTGTCCTCCTGATTGTTTTTGCACTTAGATCAAAAACTCAAATGCTGAAAACCACTCAGTGTCTCTGAGTGAAAATACAGTATTTACAATTTCTCACATTTAATAGATCCGACTATTGCCTTTTCCAACTCTGTGATTATAAACTCCAGAGTCTCCCTGCTCCCACATTTACCTTCATCTGTCTTTCTCCTTTTCTTTTTTCTTTGTCAGAGATGAATGAGAGTAACAACCTGCAGTTATTCTGTAGGATCTGAAAAAAAACTCAGCCGTACATATATGGCTATATTCCAGCCTGATCTCATGAGGAAGCATAACTATTTTACGTTTTATCAGTTTAGTGGCTAATTC
Organism: Danio aesculapii; assembly: GCF_903798145.1. NCBI lineage: Eukaryota > Metazoa > Chordata > Actinopteri > Cypriniformes > Danionidae > Danio > Danio aesculapii. The sequence continues at coordinate 31,735,962 of NC_079452.1, read as the reverse complement.
ATACAAATTCAGTCATGGAAAATGTACGATTTTAAAAAGGAGGCGTGTCACCAAACTCCACCCCTAAACCCAACAGTCATTGGGGGATTTGGTACGATCACAAATCATACTAAATGATGTTTAACAGAGCAGTGAAATTTTCACAGTATATCTGATAATGTTTTTTCTTCTGTAGAAAGTCTTCTTTGCTTTATTTCAGCTACAATAAAAGCAATTTGAAATTTTTTAAACACCATTTTAAGGTCAATATTATTAGCCCCTTTAAGCTATATATTTTTTCGATAGTCTACAGCACAAACCATCATTATATAATAACTTTCCTAATTACCCTAACCTGCCTAGTTAACCTAATTAACCTAGTTAAGCCTTTAAATGTCATTTTAAGCTGTATAGAAGTGTCTTGAAAAACATCTAGTCAAATATCATTTACTGTCATCACGGCAAAGATGCAATAAATCAGTGATTAGAGATGAGTTTTTAAAAAACATTATATTTAGAAATGTGTTGAAAAAAAATCTCTCCGTTAAAGAGAAATTGGGGGAAAAAATAAACGGGAGGGGGGGGGGGTTTGGCTAATAATTCAGGGGGGCTAATAATTCTGACTTTAACTGTGTGTATGTATATATATATATATATATATATACACACACATATACACTTGTGTGTGTCTTTCTTTCTTTCTACAATGTTTATGTGATTTCATAATTACAAAAGCTTCATTTATTTGATTAAGAAAAAGGTATTAGCTTCATAAATGTAACATATTAAGCGCTGCGCAGTAAGTGATTACATCTGGATCAGGTAATCAGATTTTTTTTTAAGAAAATGTACTTGCCGTTAGGTTATGAAAATATTTCTAAACATATTCATATCATTTATTTCCATAATAACAGTATAAAATTCATAATTGATTGATTTTTTGTCTTAATACAATCATACACCCAGTACTCAGTATACATGTTTAAAAGATTCTTAAAGGGCTAATAGTATTGACCTTAAAAATTATATATCATTTTATTTTTATTTTTACTACAGCCAAATTAAAGGAAATAATTCTTTCTGCAGAAGAAAAATTATTATAGGAATTAGCATGGAATTTTCTCTGTTAAACATAATTTAGGATATATTAAAAATATTTGTTTTATTTAAGATTTTGCCGTCAACAGTATACACTCAAATGAGCTATACTTTAAAATGAGCTGAATCAACACAATTCTTGAGTTTTTTAGGGGACAACTAAATCGTTTAAAGTTCAGACCACTTAAATTTGTAAAATCAATTAAGTTAAGTTAATCGATTTGCGTTGAGACAACATGAAGGAATTGTGTGGGAACCCTGCAGTTTTTTTTTTACAGTGTTCATAATGCATTCAATATTCAGATGTTGCCATAAACAAACAAACAAACAAGTGAGAGAGAGAGAAGGAGAAAACCCTTAGTCCACACACTCCACACTCACCGTAGTAAAAGTCCCCCTGCTGGTACATCATCAGGGTCTGCACTTCACTGCCATCATCTCTGGTGAAGGAGAAAGTTCTGGTGTTTTCTGGCCTAAACTGGTTCTTCCAGCTGCCCCTGAAATAAACTGCATTCACCAGCATGATCATGGTGGAGCTGCTGAAGTCCTCCGCTGACACCAGATTCTGAATTTTGCCTGAAACCACAGAAAACAGAAATCCAGAGTGAAAGATAAACACTGCGTGTCACAATCCTCTCCATCTCAGAAAAGAGAGACGGCATTAAATCATCTCTTTTAAAGCTCTGGGGTTTGTGCTGGGATCTGACAGTCCGCCTGCAAAGGATGAAGCCAGAAATGGAAATGGAAATGTCATTATCATGCAGAATATTATGAATCTGCCGTTATCTACTCTCGTGTCCTCCTTCACTAAAGTCACAGTAATTCCTCCTAACACCGTCTGGTCATTTTGAGGAGAGAAAGTAAAAATCACTCTAAATTGGATTAGGAACGGACTACACTACCTGACAAAAGTCTTGCCGCCTATCCAAGTTTTAGGAACAACAAATAATAACTCGACTTCTAGTTGATCATTTGGTATCAGAAGTGGCTTATATGAAAGGCAAAGGCCTCTAGATTACGCTTATTTTACCAAAATAAAACATGATCATGCCTTGATTTTTAATTATTTAATTAGGACAGGAAGGTCTGACTTTGCTTACACAAAAGTCTCATCACTTAACAGAAATAATGTACAGTATGGAATATAAAGTCATGGTGCAGTGGAAACAGAATGAATATTGTGTCTGACTCTCATGAGCTTGGAGGACTGAATCCATACATCTCTGCAATGACTCAAATAACTTAATAATAAAGTCATCTGGAATGGCAAAGAAAGCGTTCTTGCAGGACTCCTAGAGTTCATCAAGATTCTTTGGATCCATCTTCAATGCCTCCTCCTTCATCTTACCCCAGACATGCTCAATTATGTTTATGTCTGGTGACTGGGCTGGCCAACTCTGAAGCACCTTCTTTGCTTTCAGGAACTTTGATGTGGAGGCTGAAGTATGATAAGAAGCGCTATCCTGCTGAAGAATTTCCCCTCTCCTGTGGTTTGTAATGTAATGGGCAGCACAAATGTCTTGATACCTCAGGCTGTTGATGTTGACATCCACTCTGCAGATCTCTCGCATGCCCCCATACTGAATGTAACCCCAAACCATGATTTTTCCTTCACCAAACTTGACTGGTATCTGTGAGAATCTTGGGTCCATGCAGGTTCCAATAGGTCTTCTGTAGTATTTGTGAAGATTGGGATGCAGTTCTCAGAAGTGAAGTTATTATTTGTTGCTCTTACAACTGGGATCGATGACAAGACTTTTGTCAGATAGTGTATATATTTAATGGGTAAATGACATATTTTGGTGTCCTCGTTAAATTAAATTTGCAAAGTGATTTTAATGTACAGTTGAAGTCAAAATTATTAGCCTAATTATTTTTTTTTTACTGAAAATTTTGCGGTTTTAATAAAAAAATTGTTTAGGCGACGCAGTGGCGCAGTAGGTAGTGCTTTCGCCTCACAGCAAGAAGGTTGCTGGTTCGAAGCCTCGGCTGGGTCAGTTGGCGTTTCTGTGTGGAGTTTCCCTGCATTCGTGTGGGTTTCCTCCGGGTGCTACGGTTTCCCCCACAGTCCAAACACATGCAGTACAGGTGAATTGGGTAGACTAAATTGTCCGTAGTGTATGAGTGTGAGTAAGTGTGTATGGATGTTTCCCAGAGATGGGTTGCGGTTGGAAGGGCATCCGCTGCGTAAAACATGTGCTGGATAAGTTGGCGGTTCATTCCTCTGTGGCGACCCTGGATTAATAAAGGGACTAAGCCGAAAAGAAAATGAATGAATGATTAAAACGTTTAGATAAACATTGCAGGCCATTTATTTGCTTCTAAATGTGCTACTACCACACCTTAACAAAATATCTGTTAATTAATAGTTTCAATATTTTGTGTTTTCTGTTTATTTACTGTTGTGAATTACATTATGGGATGTTGATCTCTGCTCCGTTGACTTCTGATGGTCAAAATTCAACTCTACAGAGTAACAAAGGGGCTTTTATTGACTTTTCAGTAGTTTGAAATAATATTATCTATAAGAAATAATATACAGAGAAAGAAGTCTGTAAAATTACAGAATATGTACTGGCAGTTTATCACAAGGTTTTTGTACTGTAATAAACAACACCAACCCGGACAATATATAACTTAAAAAGAAGTAACCTTTTTCCAACATTTTAAGGTTAAAAGTTGTTGAAAGAAAGATCAAGATCCCATAATGCAATACAAAACCATATATAAACATAAATGTGAATCACAAAATAGGGAAAACTGCTAATTTCTGGATATATTTTTTACAGTGCAAGAGTACTTTCTGAAACTAAAAACCGTTTGAGTAAAAGCTGAAAATGGTTTGAGTAAATACAGGGACTCTGTCTGGAGTAAAACGGTAATCTGGCTTACTCTCTGTGTGGTTGAGCACCCAGGAGTTGATGCGTTCAGCGACGGCTGTGGACTGGCTGAAATCCACCGTCTCCACCTCGGCTCTGAAGTACTTCTTCATGAGCTGCAGGAAGTCTTCATTGAAGTGGACCCCCGTCTGCAGGAACAGCGAGTTGGCCAGACGGACCACATACTGCTCCTCATCTGTGGACAATGCCTGGCTCAGGTTTCTCAGCAGAGAGAACTCTTCATCTGGAGCAGGTCAACAGAAAAACACATACAGTTAAAGTCAGAATTAATAGCACCCCTGTATACCCCCCCCCCCTTTTTTTTGTTTAACAGAGAGATGATTTTTTTCAACACATTTCTAAACATAATAGTTTTAATCACTCATATCTCATAACTGATTTCTTTTATCTTTGTCATGATGACAGTAAATAATATTTGACTAGATAATTTTCAAGATACTATACAGCTTAAAGTGACATTTAAAGGCTTAACTAATTAGGCAAGTTAGGGTAATCAGGCAAATCATTGTATATTAGTGGTTTGTTCTGAATATTTTTTTATTTGAATTTATTTTATTTAACAGGGACAATGCTCATTACTAAACAGTGAAACTGTAAATAAGCCAGAGTTAGCCACAAGGGCTAATTTTCATCCGTTGCCCCCTGCCAGATTTTAAAAGGCAACCTAAAATCAAAAAACTTATCACACATACAAAAACAGTAAAGACAAAGGGATAAAACATGTAATAAGAGTTCTTAAAATGTTAGACAAAAGAATTACACATGATTACAAACTTGATTTGCTTTAAGCCACACTGAAAAAACTGATGTCTGCAAAACTGTTGCAAACAATCTATTTGAGTTGAATTTAAATAAACAAATTAATTTTAATAATGTTCAACTTAATTTGTTTGTTTAAATTCAACCCAAATAAATTGTTTACAACCATTTAACGTAAAAAAACTTTAGTAAATCCAAGGAATCATCTTTGAATAATTTTTTTTCAGTGCATTTCTTTAACTTATATTTAAATGTTGAATAATTTTTAACACCCCTTAAATCAATAGGAAGTGTGTTCCAAAAATGACTGGCTCTAACTGCGACGACTGATTGTGCAAACAATTGATTGTGTTCTGTAAACAATAAAAAATGTATAAGGGGGCTAATAATATTGATCTTAAAGAGCCCCTACTATGTTTTTTTTGAAAATGAGCTTTCATGCAGTGTGTAACAGCACTAAGTGAATGAAAACATCCAGCTGAGGTTTAACTCTAAAAGTGCAGCATGTTTAAAACTATTGATTCTTTAATGAAATAGTCGATTCAGAGTCAAATAAATGAATCGAGTTGGGTTGGGCGACACGGTACATCACCAAATATGTAGTACCGGATCTGATAAAATGTGAACACGCCTTTCCCTTCAGACATTAGTGGAGCGCAGGGGATCATGGGATTGATCATGACATGAAGATGACGATCAATGACAGATGGAGATTTTGCTGTGGGGAATAAAGGGTTAAAGTTCATTTTCACAACAACACCACAGTATAGCCCACCGTGTGCTGTGTTTGCTCCTGTCCTTTTTCCGATTATTGATACAATAACCTAAGGATTATTGCATTATAAGCATTATTTTTAAAACTACTTAGTAAATTACAATTTCTGAGAAAAACTACTCAATTACAGTAATTTAAGTATTTGTAATTTGTTACTTTACACCACTGGGAATGTACAATAAGATCATACTTTAATAAACAGTTAATAACTTTATAATGTGCACGTAATACTCCAGTAGAAAATAGCCTGAATTGTTTGTGACCTAAACTAAAGTGTTACCAAAAGAAAATCAATAGTAAAAAGTGTCTGGTCATTGTTCTGGCCAACAGACTAGAGCTTCAAAAGTGAACAGCCGAGCCCTCATCTACTATCCTTTTGACGTCAGATGACTGCACCTTCTCTGAAGTGACTGTAGCCCACGGCCTGTCTGATCTCCTGTAAAGAGGAGCCGCGGGCGCCCAGCTCCACCATGCCCAAAGCCAGAGCCACGCTGAGCGGAGAGAAGATGATGTTCTCCTCTCCGCTGCTGATCTGGAGCTGGTGGTAGAGGCGCACGGAGAACTCTGCCGTTACGTCTTCGGGCACGTCTGATGCCTGACAAACACATCCACGCAGGAGCAGCAGCAGCGGCAAAACAACCAGCAGCAGCATGATGAAGGACCAGCTGAAAGAGGGAAGTGCAAGGGAAATATTAATGCAGACTAATGAATGGGACATAGTCAATGTACAGTTGAAGTCAGAATTATTAGCTCTCCAGTGAATTTTCACTTTCTTTTTCAAATATTTCCCAAATGAGGTTTAACAGAGCAAGGAAGTTTTTACAGTATTTCCTATAATATTTTTTCTTCTGAAAAAAGTCTTATTTGTTTTATTTCGGCTAGAATAAAAGCAGTTTTTAATTTAAGGTAAATAATGACAGAATTTGGAGTTTTAGGTGAAATCTCCATTTAAAACTCTTTCTCCATTAAAAATCTTGTGTTTATTTGGCAAACACACATACAGAACTAGAACACGTTGTTGATAGATGGGATACAGCTGTGGCTGGAAGTTAACAAGAATTAAATACAGTGCATCCGCAAAGTATTCATAGTGCTTCACTTTTTCCACATTTTTTATGTTACAGCCTTATTCCAAAATGAATTCAATTAATTTATTTCCTCAACATTCTACACACAATGACAATGTAAATTTTTTTTGGAAATTGTTGCAAATTTATTAAAAATAAAAAACCTGAAAAAAAAAAAAACACACATAAGTACATCAGTATTCACAGCCTTTGCTCAATACTTTGTTGCAATTACAGCCTCAAGTCTTTTTGAATATGATGCCACAAGCTTGGCACACCTGTCTTTGGAAATTTTCGCCCATTCCTCTTTGCAGTACCTGTACGATGTACAGCCATTTTCAGATCTCTCCAGAGATGTTCAATAGGATTTAGGTCTGGGTTCTGGCTGGGCTACTCAAGGACATTTACTGAGTTGTTGTGAAGCCACTCCGTTGATATTTTGCCGGTGTGCTATGGGTCATTGTCCTGCTGGAAGATGAACCGTCGCCCCAGTCTGAGGTCAAGAGCACTCTGAAGCAGGTTTTCATTCAGGATGTCTCTGTACATTGCTGCATTCATATTTCCCTCTATCCTGACTAGTCTTCCAGTTCCTGCTGCTGAAAAACATCCCCACAGCATGATGCTGCCACCACCATGCTTCACTGTAGGGATGGTATTAGCCTGGTGATGAGCGGTGGCTGGTTTTCTCCAAATGCAACGTCTGGCATTCACTCCAAAGAGTTCAATTTTACTCTCATCAGACCAGAGAATTTTATTTCTGATGGTCTGAGAGTCCTTCAGATGCCTTTTGGCAAATTCCAGGTGGCAAGTGGTTTTCATCTGGCCACTCTACCATACAGGCCTGATTGGTGGATTGTTGCACAGATGGTTGTCCTTCTGAAAGGTTCTCCTCTCTCCACAGAAGAACGCTGGAGCTCAGACAGAGTGACCATCGGGTTATTGATCACCTCCCTGACTAAGGCCCTTCTCCCCTGATCACTTAGATGGCCGGCCAGCTCTAGGAAGAGACCTAATGGTTCAAACATCTTCCACTTATGGATGATGGAGGCCACTGTGCTCATTGAGACTGTCAGAACAGCAGAGATTTTTCTGTAACTGTCTCCAGCCTTGTGCCCCCAGACAATCCTGTCTCGGAGGTCTACAGACAATTCCATTGTCTTCATGCTTGGTTTGTGCTTTGACATTTACTGTCTACCCTGGGACCTTATATAGACAGGTGTATGCCTTTTCAAATCATGTCCAATCAACTGATTTCAATATCTCAAGAATGATCAGTTGAAACAAAATGTACCTGAGCTTAATTTATATATATAAAATTTACTAAATTACCCTTTAATTGTTTTTTATTAAAGTCTACCCTTTACCCAACCCTCACAGTAATGTAAAAACAGTGATTATAATGAGCATTATTTATATTATTTATTAAATTACTCATTAAATTGTATTTTATTAACATATACTGTACCCCAACACTCACAGTACTGTAAAAATGTTCATGTTGTTCAGTGTCAAAAACATTATGCTATATTGATGTGGGCATCCTCAGATGTATCCCAGATAGACTTTACCCCAGAACGCTTATATTGAAGTCAAATGTCACAAATCATAATGATTAGCCCTCCTGTGAATTTCTTTTTCAATTATTTCCCAAATGATGTTTATTAGAGCAAGAAATTAGAAAATATCAGTATTTCTGATAATATTTTTCTTATCGGTCTTATCTGTTTTATTTCGGCTAGGATAAAAGTAGTTTTTTTATTTTTTTTAAACCATTTTGAGGTCAATATTATTAGCCCTCTTTTAGCCTATTTTTTCAGATTGTCTACAGAACAAACCACTGTTATACAATTACTCTAACTTGCCTAGTTAACCTAGTTAAGCCTTTAAACGTCACTTTAAGCTGAATCCTACATCTTGAAAAATATCAAGTCAAATATTATTTACTGTCATCATGGCAAAGATAAAATAAATCAGTTATTAGAAATGAGTTATTAAAACTATTATGATTAGAAATGTGTTGAAAAAAAATCTGTTAAACAGAAATTGGGGAATAAAATAAACAGGGGGACTAATAATTCTGACTTCAGTTTCGTTAGTCGAAATCAATACCAACATTGTAGATAATTAACCATGTTTACAATATACAAACAGTACATTTTAATATATTTCATTACCAAATCACCTGTTTAATTTTTTTTCTAGATCAATCATCAAATCAGCTTTACTGCAATTCAACAATGTAAGTAAATGATGAGAGTATTGTGTTTCTCTTCAAACGGTTACTGGCGCAGTTCTGCATTAATGTATGGAATTTGAGTAGAACAGAAATATGCCGCATTATGGAGGTAAAACAGAGGGTTAATGCGTCTGTTTCTCTCTGACTGCACCATCATACCTGTTCACACACATTCAGCCTCACGGATTTAGCTCTACCTTCAGCCTGGTGTGCCTCAGCCTCTCTGCTTCAGCCGTTGCCTGGCAACAGTGTTTTCCACACAAACAAAGAATGCAGGGGAGAATGTGGCCTTGTGCCATTGTGTGATGGAGAGAGAGAGAATGAGTGTGTTGACAGGTTGGGCTGAAGTATGTGTGTTTGTTTACTCAAAAAATATATTTTTGCTGCATGTTCAAACTATTTATTTAAAATCAGATGAAACAACACAATTCTTGCCATTTTTTGGAACAACTTGGTAGTTTTAAGTTCACCTTTAATTTCTGTTTGGCTGGAGGCTTTTGGAAAACGATGATGCATTTTAGTCATGTGACCAATTCATGATTAAACTACGGTTGTTGCTAGATCAGATACGATTACTGTCAGAAGTTAGCGAGAATTATTTATATTATTTATTAAATGTCCCATTAATTGTATTTTATTAATGTCTACCCGTAAACCCAACCATCACAGTCCTGTAAAAATATTAATTATTGGTATACAGTGTCACAAAAATGATGCTATATTGATGTGTGTATCCACAGCTGTATCCTATCCAGATTTTACCTTAAACTACTTATTTTAAATGAGCTGAAACACAATTCTAGTAATTTATGTGGGACAACTTAGAGTTTTAAGTTCATTTATTCATTTTCTTGTCAGCTTAGTCCCTTTATTAATCAGGGGTTGCCACAGCGGAATGAACTGCCAACTTATCCAGCATATGTTTTATGCAGCGGATGCCCTTCCAGCTGAAACCCAGTACTGGGAAAAACCAGCCTGAGCTCACGAGAAAATGTAAGTATTATACGTTTTGTCAGTTTAGTGACTAATTCATACGAGTTCAGTCTTACGAAATTGTACGATTTTAAAAAGGAGGCGTGGCACATAACCCCACCCCTAAACCCAACCGTCATTGGCGGATGAGCAAATCGTACGAATTAGATTGTACGAATTAGCCCCTAAATCAAAAAGTTACGAATTGCCGTGAGATTGTGTTGGAAAAACCCATACACACTCAAATCACACACATGCACTACGGCCAATTTAGTTTATTCAATTCACCTATAGCGCATGTGTTTGGACTGTGGGGGAAACCGGAGCACCCGGAGGAATCTCACACCAACATGAGGAGAACATGCAGACTCCACACAGCACACTGACCCAGCCGGTGCTCAAACCAGCGAACTTCTTGCTGTGAGGCGACAGTGCTAACCAGTGAGCCACCGTGCCGCCCTCTGTTTAATACTACGTGCATCTGTACATGGATTTCAAGCATCAACAAGCAACTGATTCATAAACCTGGTCCACAACCCAAAGAAAAATTGAGCTTTTTCTCATCTGAACATGACCTGAACCCTTCATCTAGGATACTCTTGGTTTCAGACTCATTTGCGCAGGCTGGTGTAACTGGACCTGACCCTGGTGACCAAGGTCTGGGCTGAAAAACAGATGGCCGCTTGTGAACGCCGGGTACACCTGAAAACAGCACCAGACCCGGCTGACCTTTCACTCACCCACGGTGGATTCTGTGCATAGGTCAGACGGCCACCTGGGAGAACTCAACGAGACCACCAAACACCAGAAAGAAACCAGTGATAAAGGCAACCTGGCTGTTGTGTGAGCCGTTCTCTCTGACAACTGGTAGAAAATCAGTGGTGATCGCATGTGCAAAATCTTACTATGTTTTAGGCTCATTGCATAAACTTAAGCCACAGTGTTAGATCACACTCTCCACACCAGATAAATACGATCCAGCCCCAGATGCCAGATCTTGTCAGGAAATGTCAGTATCTCGAGGTATTTGGACAACAAGTCAGCAGAGTTTCCAATACCTAAACCTGTTAACCAGAATTCAACTGCATTAACAGAAGTTGATGGTGGAAGGAAGCCAGAGAAGAGCAGATGCAGGACAGCACAAACATTCATTCATTTTCTTTTCGGCTTAGTCCCTTTATTAATCAGGGGTCGCCACAGCGGAATAAACCGCCAACTTATCCAGCACATGTTTTACGCAGCGGATGCCCTTCCAGCTGCAACCCATCTCTGGGAAACATCCATACACGCTCACTCACACTCATACACTACGGACAATTTAGCCTACCCAATACACCTGTACCGCATGTCTTTGGACTGTGGGGGAAACCGGAGCACCCGGGGGAAACCCACGCAGAGAAAACCCACGCAAACGCAGGGAGAACATGCAAACTCCACACAGAAACGCCAACTGACCCAGCCGAGGCTCAAACCAGCAACCTTCTTGCTGTGAGGCGACAGCACTACCTACTGTGCCACTGCGCTGCCCCCAGCACAAACATAACAAATGTTATTATACAACAGACTACAAGACCTTGAATTAGAGACATACCCTCATATCTCATATCAGTGGAGAGGAACATTTCATGAAACATCATCAAAATAAGACTAAACAATGGAAAAAGCACTAAAAGCAGAACAAGTAATAAGAAATATATAAAATAAAGAAATCAAATTAATAAATTATTAATATAATAAATAATAAACATGAAGGAATTAAAAATATGAATCAAATAAAAGATTCATAATTGATTATATAACCATAACTGAAATTATCAATGTAAAACAAATAACAGGAAAAGAATTGATTTCATTTAAAGTACACACAGGTTATAACAAATCCCAGATTCTACAACAGTAATATGTTTTCGTTTAAAATCACATATTTTTGAATGCGTTTCGGCCTTTCGTCCACACTGAGAGGGGATTTTTAGGAAACAAAAACATCTATTTGAAAACGCTGTCCAAAGTGTTGCAGTGGACTGTGAAAATGGAGGCTTTTGAAAACAATGATGCATTTTAGACATGTAACACAGTCATGTGACTAATTCAGCTAACCTGGTGGATGACATACAGTAGTAAAGCAGATGTTTTTGATGCTGTCCATTTTGTAAGCTTTAGTAAAGATTAATGTCAGTTTTTGCATGCTTCATATTGCATATAAATGAATGGCATGCTTACGGTGCAGGTAAAAAAAAAGCACATGAACAAAAGAGTTTCAGTATTTTTAGTGTGGATGACCATTTTTTCACACATGGAGCATTTTTAGACAAAAACACTAATTTATCCAGGCACTTAGGCTGCACAATACACTCACCGGCCACTTTATTAGGTACACCTGTCTAACTGCATGTTAATGGTAGGGTCAGAATTTGGCATCAACAACATGAAAGCATGGATCCATCCTGCCTTGTATCAATGGTTCAGGCTGCTGGTGATGGTGTAATACTGTTGGGGATATTTTCTTGGCACACTTTGGACCCATTAGTACCAACTGAGCATCGTGTCAACCTACCTGAGTATTGTTGCTGACCATGTCCATCCCTTTATGACCACAGTGTACCCTTCTTCTGATGGCTACTTCCAGCAGGATAACACCATGTCATAAAGTGCAAATCATCTCAGACTGCTTTCTTGAATGTGACAATGAGTTCACTGTACTCAAATGGCCTTCACAGTCACCAGATCTCAATCTAATAGAGCACCTTTGGGATGTGGTGGAACGAGAGATTCACATCATGGATGTGCAGCCGACAAATCTGCAGCAACTGCGAGATGCTATCATGTCAATATGGACCAAAATCTCTGAGGAATATTTCCAGTACCTTGTTGAATCTATGCCATGAAGGACTAAGCCAGTTCTGAAGGCAAAAGGGTCCAACCCAGTACTAGTAAGGTGTACCTAATAAAGTGGCCGGTGAGTGTGTATCAAACAATTATTGTTATGGTGATAATAATTTATGTAATATCCATATAACAGAGAAGTGCAAAACACTTTGGTAATTTTATGTGCCAAGCATTTGTGTGCTGCATACATAGGTTGTTATCCAAATCTGACCAATGAAATTGGGCCTTTACCATCTTCATCCTCACCTCTTTAGTAGGTGCTGTTAGCTGAACCTTGAGCTGAACATAAATGCTTATGGTGGGGGACAAGAATGACAGGAAAATGACAACAGCCAATAAGAATTATTATTTCTGCAGAGGTTTTCAGTCATTCGTGGTGTTTTAAAGTCTAAATGTTTGCACCTTGACTGTTTTTTTTAGTTATTTATTTATTTTTTAGATTTAATTAGATTGCACGTTGCTATTTTTAGGTGAACAATTAGTCTGTGCAAGTTAATCCTCAATCAATCAATAAGAAAGTAATCTTTAATCAAAATCTGACTTTTTGCTTCAGCATTTATAGTGGCAGTCCGTCTCTGTTGACGTCAGTTTGAAGCTTCAGCCACAATAATCTTAACTACACCCCTCTTACACTTTATTTGCTATAATAAAAATATATTCCTGTATTAACTTTCTACATCCTTGTATGTTTCAGCTCCAGCTCCAAATGAAAAGCATCAAAAGTAAGAGCTAAAAAAGCACGCCTACACTGCCCCGTTTCACAAACATCTTGACTATGTGCACTCAACAGGGTTGAGTACAGTTTTAAGGCAGTTGGGATGGTATGACATATTTAGAGCAGTTTCTTGCTCTCTCTGTGAGTGTGTGCGTCTACAAAAGAAATAGAAATGGTTTGAACTTGATTTTACTTGAACTGATAGTGACATCTCAGGTTTTCTTGGCATAAGTGTCAGATATGAAAACGTATGCATCTGTGCTTTGAGTAAAAGAATGACCTTCCATGTAGTGTGTAACACAGCTCTAAGTGAAGTGAAATATCCAGCTAAGGCTTAAATCTGAAAGTGCACAGTGCTTAAAACTATTGATTCATCTATGCAAAAGTCGACTCATAGTGCTTCAAATTAATCATCTTGATAACGAGTCTTTAGCGGTGTCGGCGTGACGTCAATACGAAACTTAAGCCCCGCCCAATTGTTGCACGAGCAAACCCGGGAAATTTGAAACCTGTGGCCCCGCCCACAAACACAGTAGCAAAGAAAAGAGGAAGACAAACACTAGCAGATCCCGGTTGAATCAAGTCATGAAGACTCTGTGATCAGCTGGATATTATTGGAAATGTGTGGGGAAACTTAGTGTTATTTTCTCTACCCAAAGATGAAACTGTGAAGAGTCAGTGGTTGAGGTTTATTTTTGCAAAAATATCTCAGCATTATAGCCCAGCCTTGTGCTGTTCCCGTAATTTTTCTGAGGAGTGCTACAGCAATCTACACGCTCACAATGGGGGATTCATCGGCCGTTTGTTAAAGGAAGGATCAGAAAAGACTATTGATGTGTGGGACTTTGTCAGAGTTCGACAGGACCAGTTTCTTCCTCCATTTCACAAGTGTAAGTAAGTGCAATTAAAATGGTTGCTGCCTTGTTTCCTCTAGTTTGCAAATAATGTATTTAATTGTGTTTTGTTACTTGTAAGCGCTTGTACTGTATCTGGTTAACTCTTTATATTCTCATATCGCGTCTAAAGCCACGTTGAAAACGCGACGCGTGCTGCATTTTTTATGGATTTAAATGCATTTGTGAGCTCGCGTTCCACTGCTGTTTGTTGTTGCTATGGCCACCGTCGGCTGTTCCTACACAAGTGTGGCGGTCAAGGTTCAAAACAGTTCAGCTTTTGCCGCTGTGTGGATTAATACTGAATGTGTCATGGTTAAGAGTAGAGCATTATGCTGATGTTTAACTGCACTGCTGCATTGGGCTCACACTAACATCTGCCAACATTTGGTCCCTGAAAATCCGGGAGGGGGAGGGGGTTAGGTTCGGTGGTGAGGTGTCTGAATAACACTGTTGAGAACTGGGTACGGTGTACTGTGGTGTTAGTAAGTTAACTACTATGAAGAATGTTTCGGGCGGCCGCTGCGATCACATCCTATACCAATGTTGGCGACCCGGGGGTTTACCAGACCGTACCAAACTACTAAAGACCGGGGGTGTGGTGGTGGTTGAAATTACAGGAGTTTTCCCGGGATAAATAACATAATTGGAGGGTAGCGGGAGATAGGTCTGAAATACGGGAGACTCCCGGGAAAAACAGGAGTCTTGGCAGGTATGCTCACACATACACTCTGCACTCTGACTACTTCAATATTGTTGATAAGCCGTGCTGGGCATTTCACTCTGTCTCGCACTGAACGCAGTCGACCAGGCTGTCATCGGTCTAGTTAGCGCAGATTAGCTTCGCGCTAAGGAGGGGTTTGGGAACAAATGAGTCACAGAACGAATCATATGGGAGTCGCTGGGATAATTAGGTATAAATAAATGCATATTATAAGACAATGAGGTGGTTTTTTTGACCTTGCATGCATATCAGCCTGTTGTTGGAGACCTTCAAAACCAAAATATGACCCTTTTTAATGTATAATAGGGGCTCTTCAATAAAAACACTGGCAGTTTTAAAGTGATTTTAATAAAAGTATTACATTATTCATCATTAATGGCATTTGTCATTTGCTAAGGGGCTGTTCACAAACACATACAACAGGTTTTTTAAATCTGCAAAGCTGTTTTCAATGTTGGATAGCTATGCAAGTACTGAAACTTAAAGAGTCGTTCATTCATTCATTCTCCTTTGGCTTAGTTCCTTATTTATCAGCGGTTGCTACAGCAGAATAAACCGCCAACTATCCTGGCATACGTTTACGCATGCGGATGCCCCTCCAGCCACAACCCAGTGCTGGGAACCACCTACACACTATCACATTCATACAGACACTTATACATTAAGGTCAATTTTGTTTACCCAATTCACCCATAGCACGTCTTTAGACTGTGAGGGAAACCAGAGCATTCATTTATTCATTTTCTTTTCGGCTTAGTCCCTTTATTAATCTGGGGTTGCCACAATGGAATGAACCGCCAACTTATCCAACATTTGTTTTATGCAGCGGATGCCCTTTCATCCATACACACTCACTCACACTACAGTCACCTATAATTCACCTATAGCACATGTCGTTGGACTTGTGGGGGAAATCGGAGCACCCGGAGGAAACCCACACCAACAGAGGAAGAACATGCAAACTCCACACAGAAATGCCACCTGACCCAGCCGGGACGCGAACCAGCGACCTTCTCTGTTGCTGTGAGATTAGCAATTACTCAACCTCATGTCATTCCAATTCTCTGGGAACTTAGTTCATCTTTAGATTACAAATTAAAATATTTTAGATAAAAACCGAGAGCTCTCTCATCTTCTATTGATCGCTATGATCATGAGACATTTAGTCCAGACTAGGAACCAAAAACATTGTCAAAACATTCCATGTGAATTCAGTGGTTCAGTTTTTCAGTGGTTAGTTTTGGCAACTTTATTAGTTCTTTAGTTCCTTGACTGTTGCTGTCTATGGAGGATGAGAGAGCTCTCAGATTTCATCTAAATATTTTATTTTCTCATTCATTCATCTGTAAAGATGTGCCCTGCCACCCTGTGAAGGAAACTCATTTTAGCCGCTTGTATCTGAGATCTTGTCCTTTTGGTCGTGATCCATAGCTCATGGCCTTAGGTGAGAATAGGAACGTAGATTGACCAATAGGCTTCGTTACTGCTGCCACTGCACTGATCCACCTCTCAATGTCATGCTCCAACCTTCCCTCATTCGTGAACAAAATCCCAAGATACTTAAATTCCCTCACTTGGGTAAGGAATTTCCTCAAACCTGGAGATGGCAAACCACCTTTTTTTCCGGTGGAGCACCACGGCCTCGGACTTGGAAGTGCTGATTCTCATCAAACCGCCCCAGTGCATGCTGATGGTCCATGTTCGATAAAGTCGACAGAACAACATCGTCTGCGAATAACAGAGATGAAATTCTGTGGTCCCCGAATTGGACCCCCTCCAGCCCAAGACTGCGCATAGAAATTCTGTCCATAAAAATTATAAACAGAATTGATAACAAAAGGCAGCCTGTCGGAGTCCAACATGCACTGGAAAAAAAGTCTGACTTATTACCGGCATTGCAAACCAGACTTCTCTGTTCATGCTCCTCCATTAACTGCCACCTTATCGTGGTGGAGGTGTTTGAGAGCCTGAGCATTTCAGAAGTGTTATTGCAGAGCAACAAAAACAGCGTGCAGAAGTATAAATGCACAGCAATGCGCAAGGCAGGCGCTGTGGGTCACGCCGATCACTCGACGCAGAAGTATAAACCAGGCTTAAGAGCTATGTTGTCGGGGGTTGATGGCCCTGGTAGGGTCTCCCAAGGCAAAAAGGTCTTAGGTGATCGGTCAGACTAAGTGTGGTTCAAAAACCCCTTATGAGCGCAAAAACAGAGAGGACCGTGACGTCACCTGGTGTGGCACAGCCGGGGCCCCACCCTGGAGCCAGGCCTGGGGCTCGTATGCGAGCACCTGGTGGCCGGGTTTTATCCCACGAAACATGGCCAGGCTCAGCACTAAGGAACAATGTGGGGCCATCCTCCTGCAGGCCCACCATCTGCAAGGGGAGCCATAATCGTGCATTCACACGGGGCTTCTGTGTCAACGTTTGACCAAGGGCATGTCTGAAGTTGGGGCTGAAATTAGTCTGCAATCAGCTACTCCCTGAGATGGGGTATTTGCATTAAGTGATCTGATTGGCTGATAATTCCGTTGGTGCTTGAAAAGTTGAGAAGTGGTGCTGATGGATCCACAGTCTAGTTCGGCAACACCTGAAGTTACCCATTCAAAGTGAATGGGACATAAGAGGCCGGTGCATTGAGGAGCAGGTGGTGGTTGAAGGTTAGGACCATGACAACCCGATTGTCAGGTGCAGAAACTGGCTTTGGGACATTTTATTTTTTTGTTATGAATTTTATTGAAAGTCTTGTGGGATTGGCAGGACATCTAGGTGCATAATTATTAATCAAATTTTCATGTTTGGGTAAACTAACCGCTTAACAGCTGTATTTTGTTACTTGTGAGTTTGATCAAGAACATATTGAAAGAGGAGAAAATGGAAACACCGGCATTCAAAACATGACATGTTAGTGCAATCTGAAACCTCAATCACTGTGTTTAGAAGTGCTGTGGAAGAGTCGAAAATTGAGATATAATGGTGAACGATTGGTTTCTGACACGCCCTGTAATATGGCCAATCACAACAGACTAGACCAATCTGACCAAATCTGACCAATCAGAGCAAAGTTGGTTCTCAGAAAGATGGGTTTAGAAAGATCGGATCCATGAACCAATCATTTCAGTGTTCTAGATTTTTACATGTGAGGTTTTTGGGTCCAATAAGCAAGACCTCAGTTTTATCTGAATTTAGTATTAAAAAAAAAGTTTAGTCATCCAATTTAATCACAGCTATACAATCTGCTAATTTTGTAAATTTATACAAATTATCAGGTTGAGAGGAGATATTAAGTGGTGTAATGATATCGCCTAGCGGTAGCACATATAGTGTGAAAAGTAAGGGACCAAAACTGAACCTTGTGGTACCCCACAGTGTACTTCTGTGCTGTATGATGCCTCTTCATTAACAAATTGATAATGTTCAGATAGATAAGACCTGAACCAGGCCAATGTAGTTCCTGTAATACCAACATAATTTTCAATCATATCAAGGAGAATATTATGATCCATTGTATCAAATGCAGCACTGAGGTCCAATAACACTAAGAGAGAAATGCAACTACGATCGCACGATAGAAGGAGGTCATTTTTAACTCTTAGGAGTGCTGTTTCTATGCTTTAAATGCGCTAAATCCAGATTGTTTCTCTGTAGGAAGGAACATAGTTGAGCAGATACAACTCTATCCGGGATTAAACCGTGTTTTTTAACAAGGAACGCTTAATGACAGCTAGTTTAAAAGTTTTAGGCACATATCCTAAACTTAGGGATGAATTAAAAATATTACGAATAGGTTTAGAAACTTCTAAAAACAATTGTTTTAATAATTTGGTCAGTATAGGATCTAATGTAGATGTTGTTGATTTGGAGGAATTTATCAGGTAGACCAGGGGTGTCCAAACTCAGTCCTGGAGGGCCGGTGTCCTGCATAGTTTAGCTCCAACTTCCTTAAACACACCTCCTTGAAAGTTTCTAGTATACCTAGAAAGAGCTTGATTAGCTGTTCTATTGGGGTTGGAGCTAAAATATGCAGGACATCAGCCCCCCAGGACTGAGTTTGGACATTCCTGGTTTAGACAGTTCTACCTACTGCTAAAAAAAGTCTGAAGTTTATCCATTAACGGTCTACAGTGCACTAACGAGGAAGATAAATCGTTTTGTAAGAAGCTGCAGAACAAAAACGTTGGAAATAGCACAAAGATTAGTTTTTCCACCAAGTTCTGAACAGAGCCCGTATTTCCCAAAGATGATCATTCATTCATACAGACGGCTCTGTCATCATCAGAGGGAGAAACACAGTTTGTGGCACCAGAATGCTCCTTTCACATCGATCAGCCTCATTTTTTTCTGACAGCATGGCCCAGATTGAGCAGAGCACACTGGGTAAACTGCCATTTCTCTCCTACCTTCTGGCTCCAGACCCAGTGGTGCAATGGTCTTTAGAAAGGGACATGGAAAAAGCAGGAGCAGGATTTGACTGCAGGTGAAATGTCATCAGAATGAGACCGAATATTCACATGGAGGGATGCAGAGGAGAAGACACACCAGTTGAGGAGTTAAAGAGCCATGCAGTGACAGCACACTAGTGAGGGAAGTCCACTGGAGACCAGAGAAGTGCAAGACACGGGTTAGCTTTAATTAAACTCCATTAAAGCAACTCACACCCACAGGAACCTGCTGCTCTACAGGACAAAGTACTGTTATCAGTCTGGTGCTCAAACTGCAGAGAGCTGAGCTAAACAGGCAAATGAAGCATGGTTGAAGTCTACCACATGCTGGCTTAAATTCATTTCCCTTCGAGTCCCTTATTTATTAGAGGTCACCACAGTGGAATGAACCCCCAACTATTCTGGCATATGTTTTACACACTGGATCCCCTTCCAGCCATAACCTAGTACTGGGAAACACCCATAGATTCTCACATTCATACACATTCATCCAATTCACCTATAGCGCATGTCTTTGGACTGGAAACCAGAGCACCCAAAGAAAGCTCACGCGAACACAGGGAGAATATGCAAGCTCCATACAGAAATGCCAACTGGTCCGGCTGGGACTTGAATCAGCAACCTTTTTGCTGTGAGGCAACAGTGACATCACACTTACCAGGCAGATTGAAGGGTCAAGCTTTAAATAATGAAATGATCAAAACCCTTTGGTTTGAGCATGATGCTAATGGTCTAATCCGATTCAATTCATTATGCTAAGCTAAGCTTCATTATGCTCCCGCCAGACGTGTAGATTGGCAGAATAGATTCAAGTACTTTTCAGCATTAATGGTGCCAGCACAGAAGTGCAAAGGCACTGACACAACCCCATACGATGACAGACCCTGGATTTTGGACTTGTTGCTGGAAATTGTCTGGATGATCCTTTTCTTGTTTTGTCCAGAGCACACAGCATCCATTTATCTCCCCCAAAAATACCTAAAATACAGATTTATCTGACCACAGTACATGTTTCCACTCTGTGATGGTCCATTCCAGATGCTGGACACTGTTAACATAGGGCTTCCTTGTGGCACAGTACAGTTTTAACTGGCATTTGTGGATGTAACTTCGTATTGTGGTACTTGTCAAAGGTTTGCCAAAGTTTAACCCATGTGGTGATATCGCTTATAGATGAATGAGGATTCATGATGCAGTGTTGCCTGAGGGATTGGAGATCCTGGTAGTTCAGCTTAGGCTGCGCGCTTGTCTTTTACACACTGAAATTCCTCCAGATTCCTTGAATATTTTACCTATGTTATGCACTGTTGAAGGTGAAATATCCAAATGTCTTCCACTCTTTCTTTGAGAGGAAAACACAACACAGGCTCATTCTGAAAATCTAGCCCTAAAGACGTTTCTGGAGATCGCGAATTACATAGTCAGAGGCATGTATGGCTGCATTAAATTTTTTATTTAATTTAAACTCCGTAAGAAGGCTTTTCGGCTGCAACCAGTTTGTACCTTTAGCGCGACATGTACGTCGGCGGACTTGAGACGCAGAGAGGAGTTGACCAAGACAACGGGGTTTGAATCTGGTAAAGAGCGGTTCCAGAAAGCAGGTAAGACAAAAACAGAATCCAAAAAATAAAATAAAGTAAATAGCAGTGTGAGAATGTGGTAAAATCTGATAACGTGGTAAAAAAAAAAAAATCAGATGAGGGCTTTTCTTTTTTTGGGTTGCTTTTGAAATGTGTTGGTTGGGTTTAGGGAAGTAGGCAAGCGTGTCAATCGATAAAATTGGTTGGTTTAGGGAAAGGGGGGTGGGTCAATTAATCTTTCGCTCAGTTAGTCAAAAAGTCAGTCGACAGCAGCCTCTGGTGGATTTACCAGAGAACAGCCGGCACAAATTGCACTCGTAAGGGAAATTTGAGATCTCAAAAACCGTACACAGCGGCCTTTTGTGGATTTGTGAAAACAAAAACTGCAGAAAAACGTACCGCTGGGACATAATTTCGCGGTCTCCAGAAACATCTGTAGATGTACATTTTCAGAATGAGCCTGGGTTGGGAAAACATTGTTTTTAAACATTTCAATAATTTTCTTACATATTTGTTAGCAAACTGGCAATCCTCGGCCCATCTTTGCTAATAAAGACTAGACCTTTCTTGGATGCTGCTTTTGTACCAAATTATAAATACAGGGCGTACTCACACTATGTACAGTTGCCTTGAACTGGGCCAAAGCACGCTTGTCCCCCCTCCTGTCTCCCCCGACGGCGCGCACTCACATTACATTCGGGCTTGGGCACGCTTACGTCATCGATGATGCGCTGTTTAGTAGAGAAGCGCTCTCACTCAGCACAGTGGAGATTTCTTTAGTTATATTGTTTTAGTCGTTTGGAATAAGGTGACATGCAGTCAAATATTTCGCCGAACAGATCCGCCACGTTTGACGCTCATAAACAGTCATGAAGTCCTCGTGCTGCAGGAATTAGGAGGTTTGCTGAAGGTGCACCTGTGGTGCAGTGAGGAGTTTACGTTTTTAATAATCTATGGCAGTTTGCGTTCATTGAACTGTAAGAATGATTAATAAATCCATATAAAACAGTCCCTTAAAAGTCATGTCTTGCTTTCAGTTTCGGGCTTAGGCGCGTTTTGCACTCACACACAAGCGAACCGCGCTCCAACCGGGCCAAGGGCCGGCCAAGTTAACCGTGCCTGAGCCCGATTCAGCGCACTCACACTTTTTTTAAACGATCCGGGAAACGGTAAGTAAATTTGGAAATCACTAATTTCTTTTTATTTGCGCATTCTATATTGTCCCAACTTTTACTGATTTGGGGTTGGAAATATATAACTAAACTAAACGCCATTTGAACCATTCTGAACTTAATTAAATGCTTATTCTAACTGCATTATAATAAGTTTCTTCACTTATGAATCATGCTTATGACTTTCAAGTTTTTTTCCAAGATACTCGATAATGTTAGCTCACACATCATTAAAACAGCAATCTACAAGTACAATATGATATTATTGTAGATAATAAATATTCCACACCCCTAGTGATTACGTCAAGGTCTGGATTTGACAAAAAAATTTACTAAATCACTGTTAGATCTACTTTAATAGTATCAATATCTTGATCAATAAACAAAAATATCCACAGAAAATAAATAACACTTTTTTTTTTCCACACCAGAAGCAAAAAAGTCATATAGGTTCAGAACAAAATGAGGGCAGGTTTTCATTTTAAGAGTTTGTTTCTTCATCTCGCAGCAACCCAGAGTTAAAAATCGTCTTTTATCGTTCACAAGTTCAAAGGCAGAGTCACTTTCTCCCTGTGCTGACGAGAGCAGACGTGACTCAGAAATGCAGGCGTCCTTCAAATCCAGGCCTCGAGAGGGTGAAACACTGACAAACCCAATCTCTGGCAATGCCAAAACACTTTCTGTGCATTTCTATGAGAGGATTATTATCGACATGAACCTTATAACTTCAAATCAGCAGTATGTCTGTTCTTTTGAACTAAAAAACACATGAATCATAAAACTTAAGTGGTACCCCACAATAATTTTTTTGTTTTTAAAAGACGTCTAATAGATGTCTAAACATAGTCGTCTTGGCTAAAACAAGACTAAAATTGCGCTGTCTCTTAAGAATTTGACGACTAGTCTAGTTTTGGCCTATTAGACTTCCATTAGATTTTCACTGACAGCCCAAGTTTAGCCTTGTTTTAGCCAAGCTGTCTATGTTTAGACGTCTATTAGATGTCTATTAAACACAAAATTGTTTATTGGGTAGGGTATTAGTTAAAATAATTAAATGACAAACAATTTAAAATCATTTTCATGGTTTCTGCTATTTTCATTCTTCCATGGCGGGGCGCCACACCAAAATTCATCTACATTACAGCTTCTCATTCAAAACATTCAGCTGTTTTTTTAAATAGCGGGTTATAAATCGCACCAAAACGTTTTAAAAGGTAAGTGAATTATAACAGCACAAACTTTTCTGTAATCGTAGTAGTGCTGTGCGCTATTCGTTTAACCCTTTGAGCTGACCTGCTGACTGACTGACTGATAGGTGCGAGATGCATGAAGCCAGCAAACACGAGGTCTGTGGCTCTGCATACAATGACTTTATCTTGCTGGAGTGTGTAACCGTTTCACTTTACTTCAGGACGCATTAATGCCGCTATGTAGGTCTATTGGAGACATTCAAAAAATTCGCACTTCAGCAGCGTTTATTTGAGAGCGCACAAGAAAATCTGCACTTGAGCAGCGTATATTTAGGGGTGCGCAAGAAGTTGTGCATGAACAGAGGAAATCGGTGCTCGAACACAGAGATCGACATGCTCGTACTACATGAACGCGATCTCGACTTGTAATACTGCGCTCACGACATTTGTCAATGAAATAACGCCACAGGTAGTGGGTAGATCTGTGTAAAAGGCCCAACAGAGTCTGCCGCCACAGCTGGAAAAAATCCTAGAGGAAACACTGATATATAACATGTTATACATTAGTCAAAATCTTAGTTGTCCTATAAACAATACTTCACTTCAAAATGTGTTAATAATATCGAAACAACAGAAGTACGAAGTATAAAAATAGTTTAGTTCCTTACAGCTTTTAAGATTATTTATATAGGGAATGTTTAAATATTGCAATAAAAATACATCATTTTCATTCATTCATTTTTCTTCAGTATAGTCCCTTATTTATC
Source organism: Danio aesculapii (assembly GCF_903798145.1). Taxonomy (NCBI): domain Eukaryota; kingdom Metazoa; phylum Chordata; class Actinopteri; order Cypriniformes; family Danionidae; genus Danio; species Danio aesculapii. The sequence goes on along the minus strand of NC_079452.1, from coordinate 31,711,810 downwards.
AGGAGTCGCCACAGCGGAATTAACCGCCAACTTATCTAACATATGTTTTACACAGCGGATGACCTTCCAGTGCAACCCAGTAATGGGAAACATCCATACACATTCTTTCACACCCATAAACTACGGCCAATTTAGTTCATCCATGTGTTTGGACTGTGGAGGAACCGGAGCACCCGGAGGAAACCCATGCCAACATGGTGAGAACATGCAAACTCCACACAGAAATGACAACTGACCCAGCCGGAACTCGAACCAGCGACCTTCTTGCTGTGAGGTGACAGTGCTAACCACTGAGCCAATGTATTGTTATTTATCATTTTGACTGATTGTCCTTAATTTACAGTGTATGTTTAAATATTGTAATAAACACACAATATTATTAAATGATAAAACAGACAGACATAAAAGTACTTAATGTAACTGTATTAAAATGATCTGGGTTCACTACAGCAATTAAGAAAACTAAAATATTGTTAAAACAAAATGAGCATAACATTAAAATATTAATAAGAACATATTAAAATATGGGCTACGCAGTGGCACAGTAGGTAGTGCTGTCGCCTCACAGCAAGAAGTTCGCTGGTTCAAGCCTCGGCTGAGTCAGTTGACATTTCTCTGTGGAGTTTTCATGTTCTCCCTGCGTTCGCGTGGGTGTCCTCCAGGTGCTCCGGTTTCCCCCACAGTCCAAAGACATGTGGTACAGGTGAATTGGGAAGGCTAAATTGTCCGTAGTGTATGAGTGTGAGTGAGTATGTATGGATGTTTCCCAGACATGGGTATCCGCTGCGTAAAACATGTGCTGGATAAGTTGGCGGTTCATTCCGCTGTGGCGACCCCGGATAAATAAAGGGACTAAGCCAAAAAGAAAATGAATGAATAATTGAATATTAAAATATTATGAACAAAACAACGTATTTAAATTGTATGAACAAAAACGATTGTATAATAACAACAACTTACTATTAAAACAGATTTGAAAACACTATTTAAATATGCAAATGTTCATTTACAGCATACAGTTTGAATGCAATACTAACCTAGAGTATTCAATGTGACCACATTATATGTGTATAGATATTGCATGGCGGCACGATGGCTCAGTGGTTAGCACTGTTGCCTCACAGCAAGAAGGTCACTGGTCTGCATCCCGGCTGAGTCAGTTGGCATTTCTGTATGAGTTTGCATGTTCTCCCTGTGTTGGCATGGGTTTTCTGCGGGAGCTCCGGTTTCCCCCACAGTCAGCCGAGTAAATTACGGGGTGCCTCAAGGATCAGTTTTAGGCCCTTTGCTGTTTACAATATACATTATTAGAAGACATGGGATCAGCTTTCACTGCTATGCAGATGATACTCAATTATATATTTCAATTAAACCTGACGAGACGTCTAAACTGTCCAAGCTAACTGAGTGTATTAAAGATGTTAAAGACTGGATGACCAACAATTATCTTCTCTTAAACTCAGACAAAACAGAATTATTACTTATTGGGCCTAAATCCTGTACACAGCAGATCTCACAACTTGACTTGCATTTAGAGGGATACAAAGTTAGCGTTAGCTCTACTATAAAAGATCTGGGTGTCATATTAGACAGCAATTTAACTTTTGAAAATCATATATCCCATGTCACAAAAACTGCTTTCTTTCATCTGAGAAATATTGCTAAGTTACGATGTATGCTATCCATCTCAGATGCAGAAAAGCTAGTCCATGCTTTTATGACTTCTAGGCTGGACTACTGTAATGCTCTGTTTGCTGGCTGCCCAGCATCCTCTATTAACAAACTTCAATTAGTACAAAATGCAGCTGCCAGAGTTCTTACCAGGTCTAGAAAATATGATCACATCACCCCAATTTTATCCTCCTTATACTGGCTGCCTGTTAAGTTTTGTATTGAATTTAAAATATTGCTTCTTACATATAAAGCTTTAAATAATCTAGCTCCTGTTTATCTAACCAACCTTCTGTCTCGTTACAATCCAACTCGCTCTTTAAGATCTCAAAACTCCAGGGCTTCTGGTAGTGCCTGGAATAGCAAAGTCGAGTAAAGGAGGTCGAGCCTTCTCATTTATGACTCCTAAATTCTGGAACAGCCTTCCATATAATGTGAACAACTGAGCCTAGTATCTCTCAATGTTTTTTTCCCTTCACTTCATCAATTGGTGACGTTTTTTTCTCGCCGCTGTCGCCACTGGCTTGCTCGGATCTAGACTTGTGGAGCTGCACTTCGGTGGATTTGCTCTTTAGTGTTTGAACTTTCAGCAGTGAAATTTAAACCACACTGAACTGAACTAAACTGAACTTCAACTCTGAAATCTGGAGTTTACTAGAACTAGGTTAAGCTGCTTTGACACAATTTACATTGTAAAAGCGCTATATAAATAAGCATGAATTGAACACTCCAAAGACATGCGCTATAGGTGAAATGGGTACACAAAATTGGCCTTAGTGTATGAGTGCGTGTGTGAAGGAGTGTATGGGTGTTTCCCAGTATTGGGTTGCAGCTGGAAAGGCATCCGCTGCGTAAAACATATGCTGAAATAGTTAGCGGTTCATTCCACTGTGGTGACCCCTGATAAATAATGGACTAAGCTGAAGGAAATTGAATTAATAGACGTCGCATACATCAAGCATTTTGATAAAAAAACAACAACAAATATTAATAATATTTAAGAAAAACACTAATTTATATTTAGACCAAAAAGTGGCGTATTTGCAAAATAAGTGTTATTTTATTCTGCTGAAATCTGCCACAAAAAACATACTTGCTATTCAGTAAAATACGTCTATTTGAGCAATTCCATGCAAATGTAAACCTTCCCATAAACAAAATTAAGTTCACCAAAATAGCGAAATCCTTTCTAAGTTTTTTGAGTAGTACTGTAAAAATACTCAATGTCTCTGTCAGCGTTTCCACACAATTATATTGGATTTACCAAAGTCACACACACACAAGAGTTTCCATATCAAACAATTTCACATCCACAATGAAGCTTTTTCCCTCATAAATGCAAAAATGTCAAATAAAATCAATCATTATTGTTCTATAGAAAGCAAACTCTTATCCTTTACATTTACATTTAGTCATTTAGCAGACGCTTTTATCCAAAGCGACTTACAAATGAGGACAAGGAAGCAATTTACACAACTATAAGAGCAGCAGTGAACAAGTGCTATAGGCAAGTTTCAGGTGTGTAAAGTCTAAGAAGCAAAGCATTAGTAATGTTTTTTTTGAGAGAGAGTAGTTAGTGGTATAGCCAGAGAGGCAGTTGCAGATTAGAAGGGAAAGTGGAGACTAAACAGTTGCGTTTTTAGTCGTTTCTTGAAGACAGCAAGTGACTCTGCTGTTCTGATGTAGTTAGGGAGTTCATTCCACCAACTGGGCAGATTGAATGTGAGAGTTCGGGAAAGTGATTTCTTCCCTCTTAGGGATGGAACCACGAGGCGACGTTCATTCACAGAACGCAAGTTTCTGGAGGGCACATATATCTGCAGAAGTGAGAGCAGATAAGAAGGAGCAAAGCCAGAGGTCGTTTTGTAAGCAAACATCAGAGCTTTGAATTTGATGCGAGCAGCAACTGGCAGCCAGTGCAAACGGGTGAGTAGCGGAGTGACATGTGCTCTTTTGGGTTCATCAAAGACCACTCGTGCTGCTGCGTTCTGAAGCAGCTGAAGAGGTTTGATAGAACTAGCTGGAAGCCCGGCTAGTAGAGAGTTGCAATAATCCAGTTTGGAGAGAACAAGAGCTTGAACAATAAGTTGAGCTGCATGAGCATTAGATGAGCATTGTTTCTTTTGGGTTGTGTAGTTTAATTCACAGAATTTCTACAAAGTATGCTGTGTACTGTAAACTCGCTAACTTTTTTGGTCACATCCATAGCGCATGTTTATTTTCATCATTTTAAATATAAAATATGTTTACAGATTGATATTTTTCTGATCCCATAACCCATTTCCGATCCCATTTTTCAATTTAAAGTTAACTTACGGTATTGTTCTGGTATGTTTCGATTTCTTACTGCAAATGTCACATCCATAACTCTGAAATGGTTCATGTCTTTTCTGAAGCAGAGAAATAATTGGTCAGTTGTTCAGCTATAGGGCACGTTTAGCACAAACAGTTCACAGACTTGACACACAATTGAAGAGCGATCAATAACAGGAGCTTTGCATATGCTTAGAAACGCCTTCGCAGATGCTCAGCGAACATGCTCATGAGCAACAGTGGAGTTCAGTGTATACTGTGCACTTACTGACACAGACTTTGAGAGAACGCAGATGTTTTTAATACTCTTTATGCCATCTGTGCTGTCCTGAGGCCAAGCAACGACTGCTAACAGAAAAAAACAATCCCTGGGTTTATATCTACCTCGTCACTGCTGAAATCTGACAGTGAGACATAGGGCTGAGCGACATGGCAAAAACGCAATCTTGATTCATTCTTTTCCATATTGAACATTAACAATATATATTTTAATACCAGGTGGCACGGTGGCTCAGTGGTTAGCACTGTCACCTCACAGCAAGAAGGTCGCTGGTTTAGTTGGCATTTCTGTGTGGAGTTTGCATATTCTCTCATGTTGGCGTGGGTTTCCTGCAGATGCTCCGCTTTCCCCCACAGTGAATTGAATACACTAAATTGACCATAGTGTATGAGTGTGAATGAGTGTGTATGGATGTTTCCTAGAACTAGGTTGCAGCTGGAAGGACATACCAACAATGACTGAAACCACAAAAATTAGAGGGTCCATTAAATAGCATAACCTATTTTTGGTGGCCGAAAATTCGGTGCATCTCTAATATCAACATGCTTCTAGATTCCCATTGTTGTACATTTCTGCTGTGTGATTGGCTCATAAAGGGCACCTATGGTGAAAAATCTACTCTACAAGCTATTTGGACAGACATATGTGTAGGTATAGTGTATAGACTGTCATATTGGGGTCATATAAACACACCCAGTCCTTTTTTTGCAATGTAACAACATAAAAACGGGGGACCAATTAAAGCGGTTTTCAGACCGACCGACCGCAACTTGACGTAGGAGTGCAGTCCCCCCACCCACCGAATTGATTGACAGCTGCGTGTATTAACATGTCTCTGTAGTAATGTGTATAATCATATCAACAAGACAGGACGGGCGCAAAGCAACCAGGAATAAAATGTTTGTTCAGTTCGCTAGGAACTGAACAACCAAAATCATCAAATGTGGTCAAGAGTGAGTTTTACACCGCCAACTATTCCAGGGTGGGTTTTATGTAGCGGACGCCCTTACAGCCGCAATCCATTACTGGGAATCCATGCACACATAAAACACTTATAGACTAAGGCCAATATATATATATATATATATATATATATATATATATATATATATATATATATATATATATATATATATATATATATATATTTTCGCCAATATTTGTGTGTGTGTCTCTATCTATCTATCTATCTATCTATATATATATAGAGGCCTAAGTGTGTGTGTGTGAATTAGTTCAGTGTTTAATTTTATTCATAATTTTGTTTTTATGTATGTGTGTGATGTATATTATGTCAAAATATACTTTTATTTTGGATGTAATAATTCATAATTAAACTTTGATATAAGGTTTTAAATTTGATACAAATTTCAACAACAGCGATGCTTGTCTTATTGACCTCTTTTTTATTTACAGAAACATAAAGTGTAATATTGTACACTATATATATATATATATATATATATATATATATATATATATATATATATAACTATGTTTTTTGGGTCAATACATCCCAGCAAGCACTTGACCCTTTACCATTATTCATGCTTTCAAATGAATGGCTTATGCACGCCTGCAAACCAAACCAAAGAAATCAATCAAACCATCAATATCCACTGATTGGAGGCGACCACCATTGAGTCAACCTGCGAGCCTGAAACGTGCTGCAATTCTCCTTCAACTCTTTCCACACCATTCCTTTCCAGTCTCCTCTCTTTCCTCACATCCCTCTCTTATCGATCCCCTGCTTTCATTGCCACCGATTGCACTTTAACACCTCATTTTCCCTCCCCTCTCTTTCAGTAGCCTCCTCCATCTCTCCATCTCTCTCAAATAATCCACGTTAAACACACTCTCAGCACACCTCATCTCCACGTGAGCAAACCAGCTCTTTTACACCACCAGGAGCAGCAGCAGACGCGAGAAAAGCATCTCCATTCCGCACGTCTCATTTACACAAACATGAAATAGGATTTGTCTTGCAGGAGATGATTTACGCATCCTCAGTTACGCCCAGATGTGGGATGCAGTGATGTCCGGCGTACTGTATGAACATAGCCTCCCTGATTCAATACAGACATTTTAATAATTGAATCAATAAGGAGAGGGTTTAAAAATAGAACATGGAGAAAAGCCAAGAATACACACACTCACACACACACACACACACACACCACTGTTTATCAATATTCAAACACTTGAACGATATAAAAAGCAGAAAAATTCTGAATGTTTTTTTCTTGTAATAAATGTAATGGTTAATGTTGAATTATTTACAGTATTTATGGAGAATTTGATTGTTTTATATTAATAAACAGCCTATAATATCCCAAAATCAAGTGTTATTACAGATAAATTACAAATGCAAGCAAAATATGATACAAAATTAAAAGGAAAACATGAAGAGATCACTTGTTATTAAAGGACATTCACGTTTGCACGTTTTCCTGTGGAGAATAAACCCCTAAAAACATGAATATGATAAGAGGGTTGATTTTAAGTCTTTCAGAAACCATCTTTCGGTTAGATAACGTAGGGAAAACGTGTAAATCTCTTACCGTGAGATGTCAGAGAGATGCTGATGCTCCGGGATGCTGATGTTCAATCCTGCTCGTCTATGCGCCCTCGCACACCTTTATTATGAGAGGCGGCCCCGCCCACTTTCTCCTCCGATTGGTCAGGACTAACGTTCGCTTTAAATTGCACCCATTTATATTATTTATGTCACCTCCGCTACTACTAACCTTTTACTAAAAGATAAACATTAACCTTACACTTTTTATTTGAATACTTCGATATGGCGAAACAGACGCCAGTTCTGTTGACTGGATGTCGTAAAGGCTCATGAAGCATCAGTGGGAGTTGTAGTTCTTTTTAAAACCATACGTATTGACTTATACTATCGGAGGTGTTTGAAATGACTACAAACGTCACGTTTTGGATCGTTCCATCCCCTTTCTGGTTTCTGATTGGTTCTCACAGCCGCCTCGTACCGCCTACATCCTTTAGATTGGTCATGCAGAAAACTTCCGTCTTTAGCGAGCGATTCCACACAGAAAGGAAAATATTCAAAAGAGTTAGCGAGCTAATCAGCAGTCAAATAAACACACATAGGAGCTCCGCACAGGTAAGAGAAGCTTAAAACATACGTTTTAACGTTTACCTGCTTTTAATTGTGTTTATTTCGCTGTCGTTTGTGGGTAAAATGATTTGTGCTGGCTTTAGCAGTCACCTACCTAACAGACTTTAGCAATCCGGCTAATCAGATCCCCACAATAAATCAGAGACAATGAAAAGTAATTGTGTGTAAATACAAATAATTGTAGGTTTTATTAAACGAGTTCGTTTAAGGCGAGTGATCACCAGGTTTCAAGTTTTAGAAAGTAAATCAGATTTAAAGACAGCAAAAGCAGGCCTACTGGAGATCAAGAAGAAATATAGGATTTGGATGACACTATTTATTTTAAAATGGCGTTTGATTTTCGACCAATCATTATTTTGAAACCGATCAGATAGCTGTTGTATTATTACAAGTGCATAAACGTTGATAGATCCCGGATCTATTTCAGGACAGTCATCTGAATCAGGCAGTGTTCCTCAGTTTTGATAAATATGATGACGTCACTGTTGGGTGTAAACCTGAGACATTTGACAGCTTAAATCGGTCATTAGATTTTGTCTATTGTTACATTGTTCATTTTCTATGCCACGTTTATTCGACTGAGGTGAAGTTGGTTTTATATTCGCAGATTCAGACTTTCTCCTTTATGGTATAATTTTTCATTCTTAATTCTAAATAGTAAAATCATATTAGCAGGCGATTACTATCAAAGTACAATGTTCACAGTACAATAAAATACATTAAGTAGTACTAAATGTACTTATGTTAACATAGGATTTCAGACCGAATATTCAAAGTACCATGGTAAACAGTATAGGGAGCATGTCTCTTGTTGCCACTGAACTAATGTGCGAATATAAAACCAACTTTACTTCGTTGTTTATTCGTCTGTGAGTTTAGCAAAGTTGTCAACGAGTTCGTGTTGTTGATCTTCTGATCAGAAACTCAGAATCTAAATTGAGTTGTTGTGTTTGGATGCCAGAGATCCTCAAAATAATTACACATAATTACACATACACAAGGTTATTGTTGTTTTGATTTTTTTTAAGCATTTAAATTGAGATAAAGTTGGTTTTATATTCACACATTCAGACTTTCTCATTAATCAGTATTCATCGCATATTCTAAATAGTGAAATCATATTAGCAGACAATGACTATCAAAGTACAACATTGTTCACAGTATTTAAAATAGTGCTAATGTTGTCTTGAAGTCATCCTTGCATGTGATTTTCAGTAAGAATATTCAAAGAACTGTGGTAAAAAAACTGAGCTGTCACTGAACGATGTGAGAATATAAAACCAACTTTACCTCAAAAGCATTTCAAAGCAGATTTGTCCAAGCTAGTCAACATCAAAACATCATAATTTTAAAACAGGGCTCTGTTTGTATTTTAATTGAGGTAAAGATGGTTTATATTCACACATTCAGACTTTGTTTTATAATATAATTTCAGGTAAGCATTATTTGCTAATTCTAAATTGGGAAATTATATTAGCAGTCAATGACTATCAAAGTACAACATTGTACACAGTCAATTAAACAGTGCTAATGTTGTTTTGAAGCCGTTCTTGCATGCGATTTCAGACTGAATATTCAAATTAGCTTAGTAAACAATATAAGGACTGTTAAAATAAACAAGTGTGTGAATACAAAACCAACTGTACCTCAATTTCTGGTTTCAGTTTTAATGGTTAAAATTAATTGTAGTATTTTTTAAAAGCATGTGAAATTATTTGAAATCATTATATTGATTAATCAAAAAGTAATCGAGATTGACATTCATAACCAATAATCAATTAAATTTTTCCAGGTCAATTTTTAAAATTTCTTACTGTACCTTACCGCGTGTGGAGTCATTTGACCCTGTTCTGTGTGTTACCATTGTGTTACTTTGCACTACATAGACGATTGACGAAGCTGTGCCAGAGAGGTCTTGAGACGGCATACTTTCCATTACATTAAAATATGTGTATATATTTTTAAACATTTTTTAAAACGTTTTCTTACAGAAGATGCAAGAAATGCAGTAAAAATATTATTTACAAAATATGCAAGAGTAACTTTACTTAAAAGCGATGCTGCTTATTTTCTACTTTTAATATGAAAAACACTAATAAGAGAAAAGTGACTGTTGGTTTTAGGAAATTTGTGTTTTAATTTCAGTTGTTCAATGCTGACGTTTAATAAATAATTGTAGATAGTTTGTGTTTCCTTCAATTATTTTAAAATGCACCCTTCATTCAAAAATCTCTCACTTGTATTATATGAGCATATTTACTGTAGAAAACCTGTCAGTGAACTATGAGGGCAAAAAATTAAAAAAATAAATTAATCGTTCATTAATCGTAATTGAGTTAAAATGTTTTTGATTTTGATTTTAGGCCAAATCGCCCAGCCCTAATGTGACATAAATATATTAAAATAGTTTAGCAATAAAATAAATCACATTTTGTTTTAAGCCTGGTAAAATACAACATGTGTGAACAACTTACTTAAAAATAAGGTGGTAAATTTTATTATTAAACCATAGTGCCATTTAGGCATGGGCCGCTATAAGATTCTGACGGTATGATAACCTTGGAAAAATAAATGACGCTTTTTTAGTTTCATGGTATTATGATTACAGGGATGCAACAATTAAAAAATTTCTCTATTAACTGCACTTCAATTCGTCATGGTTAATTAATCGTAAAGGCTTCTCAACAACGTGTTTCTGCATGGAACAAAACTGCTGCAACTAAAAAAGATACGGCAACTTTATTTATTTATTTATTTATTTGTTCATTTGGCAGGGACAGTGTACATAATTAGCATTTCTGCAAATGCACCAGAATTAGCCAGAAGGCTATTGGCTATTATTATAAGGCTATTATTCATCTATTGTCCCTGAACAACCTAACAAACAATACAAAAGTTATACAATCAATCAAGCATAGTTAAGAAGCACTAAAATAGGCATAGTTATGTAGATCCTAATAAAAAATCTATATGTACAAATTAAACTAAAAACACCAACATTATTTAATAGAGATAAAAAATAAATATTTAAACTGCGCTAGTTTGAAGTTCCGAGCTTTTACAACAAGACAAATAGCCACCCACACTGGATTAACTATGGCTGAGGCTATTAATTAAGGGCTGTTCACATATAATGTCTTTTGCACACACAAGTTCATTATTTCCATAATGGGATCGACGCACATGCGGGGCGCAAGTCACACTTCCCAGGTGAATCTAGTTTAAAGAATAGCGTGAGTCACGTGACAAGAACTAGACTGATTAGCTTCATACTTTGTATGGAATATACATGTTTTTGTCCAAAGAGGGGGAAAAAAAGCTAAATGAAAATACAAAAAATTTTTGTAATATAGTTGATCAATAGTGGCTTTCAGACAGTTGTTCAGCAGCCTTTTGGCCCGTTTCCACTGAGTGGTATGGGATGGTTCGGTACGGTATGTTTTATTTTATTTTATAATTTTTTTTTATGGCCGTTTTCACCATCAAAAGGTACCTACAAGCAAACCATACCACTTTTTAGGCACCTTTTGCAATGGCTACCAAAAGGCGGAGCTAGACGCGCAGCTGAATGCTATTGGTTTACAGAGAAGCATCACTTGCGCATACACAAGCAGAAGGATGAAAACAAAGAAACCGCCATTTTTAAATACACAGCTTTACACCATTATAATAAATGCATATAATAATGAGCCTTGGTTGACCTGAGCTCAGACAAACCTTGAAGCCAGAAAAAATGAAGGAGCAAATGATCCTTTCACCAACCTAAAACATGAACATTTAACTATTATCATCGCCCTTTAGACTATTATGAACTCAGAATGACGGAATTACTTTCTAACTGGAGGTTCCATGTGCTGGTGAAGGTTAAAGATTCAGATGAGAGGTTTGCTCTGACTGTGGCTTAGATGTTGCATGTCGTTTTTTTAACCCAAATAAGTACTAAATGTGTGCTGTGTGTAGTTTTTCTGTAATTGGTAACTGTAAGGGGCTCTATGTGTTTATATATATATGTTGCATTTATTTATTTATTTTATATAATCGCAGGAGTTACAGTAGGCTATTTTGCACTATATAATTGATCTGCGGTTATTATCAAATCATGTTCATAGAAAGGTCAGTAATAAACATTTATACACAAGTATTTAGATGTATAAAGCATCTGTTTTGTGAGAAGAGCTTCTCATGATATGTTAACGACCCGTACTGCTTTACTGTAGACATTTCCTTGAGCGAGAATGACGTTGACTGAAATGTTCTGTCGTACACCATGCCCTCCAAAAGGGTACCCTTATTTTTATTTATTTATTTATATATTCATTGTTCTGTCATTTACTTTCAGTGTAAAATTATTACTTGTGTTTAAAACCCAAAACTTTTTTCAAATAGTCCAAAAATCACAGTTAATTGACGATGCACAAAGTCTGTAGAGAAATGTACTGCTGTTTGTTTTTATTATTATTTTGTTCTGTATTAATTGGTTACTGAGCTGCAATAAACACTTTAAAATATAAGGAGTTTTCGTGTGATTTACTAAACTAGTAGTGTTTTGAAATTAATGAATGCATAATAATCAGGATAACCGTGAAACCGTGATACTTTTTTAAACTATAATCATACAATCAAAATCTATAATCTTTGCATGCCTAGTGATTACTGCTCTAAAATGTATTATATTTCAATGTCTGGGTAAGAAAAAAAAACTTCTTTCTAGGCATGGGATGATAATCGTTTTCAAGGTATATCGCGGTTTGGAAAATTTCGAGATTTTTTTGTTTACGTTTTTTGGACAGTATCTCCAGCAGAAAAGATATCCAAAGATGCCATTTTAAATCGTAAAGAAATCTGTGTTTTTGAAACTAATGAAGGCAGCAGAAGTCAATGATACCTTTGAATTATTTAGCCTGACATGTACTACTCCAAAATACTTTAAATGTTTCTCAGAATAAAAATTATTTTGTTAAAAAAAGAAAAACTGCTTTTGTTTTTACCCAGACATTTAAAAAGAATATATTTTAATGCAGTAATCATAATACCGTGAAACCGTGATATTTTTACCCAAGGTTACCGTCAATATCTTATGGCCCGTTTCCACTGAGTGGTACGGTTCGGTTTGGTACGCTTTTATAACCGTTTTCACTGTCAAAAAGCATACCGAACCGTACCGTACCACTTTTTCGGCACCCTTTCGAAAGGGTACCAAACACGAGAAAGAGTACCAAAAGGCGGAGCCACACGCGCAGCTGAACGCTATTGGTTTACAGAGATACATCATTCGCTTATGCAACAAGCCAGAATGAAAACAAAAAACCGTCATGTTTGAATTACACAGCGAGAGATTACAGCGGAATTATATATACATATAATAACGAGCCATGGTCGATCTGGGCTCAAACAAACCTTGTCGTCGTCTGGATGAACAGCCACAAAGCCAAGAAGAAAAGCAGATTTACCCTGTGCCCCGTAGTTTTTTACGAGCCAGTCTAAGGCGCGAGCGGTTTCGCTGTCTTGCTAGCGCTCACGCGCGTCTAACATTATATCTGAAAAAACAAACTTCTTGAGGTGAAGATAATAACCTGCGCTTGATTATTGACGTGCTTTTGAAACCCGATCCTGTCAGACACTGACAAACGCGAGAGTGAAGCGTGAAGAAACAAAGGAGAAGCCGGAAAAAAGGAGCACATTATTTATTCAGCAAACATGAACAAAATGCCTTGATTAACTAACTTATTATCTTCACATTTTGGACTAATATGAACTGAGAATGATGGAATTATTCTCTAACCGAGGCTACATGTGCTGCTGAAGATTACAGACATGGATGAGAAGTTTTCACTGACTAGGCTAAATTTTGTGTTGTTTTGAACCTAAATAAGGACGAAATGTCTGCTGTGGGTAGTTCTTCTGTAGTTGGTAACATATCGGAGACTGTAAGGGGCTGTATGTGTTTATATATGTTAATTTATTTAGTTATTTAATATAATTACAGACGTTACAGTAGGCTGTTTCGCACTGTCATTGATCTGCAGTTATAATCAACTCCTGTTCATAGTAAAGTTAGTAATAAACATTTCTACACAAGTATTTATGTGTGTATAAAGCATCTGTTTTGTGAGAAGTGCTTTTCATATGATATGTGAGCGACCTGTACAGCTTTATTGTAGACATTTCCTCGAGTGAGAATGACGTCGACTGAAACTTTCTGTCATACACCACGCCCACCAAAAGGGTACCCTTGTTAGTGGAAACGCAAGCCTGATAAAGGTGACCCGTACCAAACCGAACCGTCCCGTACCAGTCAGTGGAAACGAGCCATTATACCGGCCTATGCCTACTTCTTTCCCTTTTGAACACAATAGATCTTATTTTGAGAAACATTTTAAATATTTTAGAACGGTAAACATGTCAGGCTAAATAACTCGAATGAACGATTGACTTCTGCAGTCTTTATTAGTTTCTAAAACAGATTTCTTTACAACTTAAAATGGCATCTTTGGATATCTTTTTCTGCTGGAGATACTGTTGTCCTAAAAAACTAAACCTTGACTTTTTCAAACCATGGTAAACCTCAAAAATGCTTATCGTCCCATGTGTAGGGCCATTATATGACTTGGAATAACCATCAGGTTTTGACATTTTCTTTTTTGGTAAAGTATTTAAACTTTTATTGCTTAGATTATTAAAATAAATACATATTTAACAACATTTACTCATAATTCACTAGTAAAGTCACAACTGTGTGGTAAACAAAAACCAAATATCCTATTGTCATCCATAATTGCATGATATCATATTGAGGAAGTTCAATATTTGGCAGCACGTTCCTTCACTTAACCATGAGTGAATCTATTGATTCACGTTCTCTATCTTGATTAAGCCTCTATGCATTATAAGGCAAAACATGTAGCGTAGGTGTATCTGATTCAGGATTCACCTGCGTTAGGGTGTTACCCTTTTCTGCGCCAAGGTCAGAAACACTAACAGGAATCAGGTGTTAGTTGGCCTTTGTCAAGAGGAAAAAGGTGAGTCATTATAATGCATATGTAACCTGGCAATCATGCTTTATAAGAGGAGTGCTGGTATTTGCAACCATTAAGTGAAGCAACATTCGGCTCTATTTTTTCGACGTCACATTGATCCCTGTGAATGTCACCTAGATAAGGCCACCTCCCACAGCGGGGCCAAAGGCCTTCCGATTGGGTGGGAATACTGACTCACGGCCTCCTGTCCATTAGTCTGAATCGGCAGCATTGAGATAAGCGTGCCTCGCTTTCAATGGTTTGTAATGTTCCTTGTAGCTTGAGAGGAACCGTGACCTTCTGCAGATAACAACAAGCGCTATTGTTCAACACGTGTTGGGTGAAGGTATGAACACTTTGGCATGTTGTTGTAGAAGTTATGAAGAAATAAGATGACTCGAGGTTTGCTCATATACCATGGAATGATAACTAATATAAGAATAATTACCAGGTTTGTTTTAATTCTGAGAATAAAGGGAAGTCCGTGATACTGATAAAAGTGTCCCGCCTATGCTTTAGATTTGTCATGCAGAAAACCTTCGTCTTTAGCGAGCGATTCCTCACAGAATGGAAAATGTTCAAAAGAGTTAGCGAGCAGTCAAATAAACATATATACTGTAGGAGCTCCACATGGGTATGAGAAGGTTAAAAACACATACTTTAAGTGCTATTAATGGTGTTTATTTCACCTGGTTTGTGACTAAAGTCCTAACAGACTTTAGCAATCCTGACAATCAGACATTCATAATTAGGTATGGACCGGTATAAGATTCTGATGCTATGATAACCTTGGATAAAAAACATCACAGCATCACGGTATTGTGATTACTGCGCTAAAAGATATCCTTTTTTTTTTAAATGTCTGGGTTAAAAACAAAAACTTTTTTGCCTTTTGAACACAATATATTTTATTTTAAGAAACATTTAGAATATTTTGGAAGAGTAAACATGTCAGGCTAAATTAATTATTGACTTCTGCTGTCTTCATTTGTGTAAAAAAACTGATTTCTTTACAATTTAAATGGCATCTTTAGATATATTTTCTGCTGAGGATACTGTTGTCCTAAAAAAAATGTAAGTAAAAAAAATCTTATATATACCTTAGGAACGGTATTGCATCAAATTTTGACGGTTTTAAAACCTTGACTTTTCCGAACCCCAGTATACCTTGAAAACGGTTATCGTCCCATGCCTACCCATAATACATCAGAGACAATGAAATTTAATTTTTTGTAGATTCAAATAATTGTAGGTTTTATTCAAGGCAAGAGTCAGTTTAAGGCGAGTGATCACTAGGTTTCAATGAATGATTAAAAGCATTGACAGCCAATCAGAATCCACTTGACTTTTAAAAGCTTGAGCATTTGAAATGGCGTAAAATATGGTGTTGGACCTGTGCCGGTATTCAGTTATACATTTTATGCCATGGTCTGTTGAAATTCTTGATTCTGATTGGCTGGAGGGTGTGCATTAATTTTGTTGAAACGCAGCGGTAGTTCCAGTCAGTTTTGATCACAGTTCGAAATAAATGCGCTTCTCCCAAACATTTATAATTACCATAGCAACTCGCATGTGCTGCTGCCAGTGTTGCCATATTGGGCGGTTTTGAATTTATTTTTGCGGGTAAAAAAAGGACATAGGCGGGTATTGAAAAATTGGGCGGTTTTGCAACGCAGTGCCTGCCCCATGGAACATAGAGTGATTCTGGCTATACCGTCACCACTCCCCGCGTGATTTTGGCGACCGTCATAACCCCCCAGCGGTCGCTGTCTTTTTGTTAGATCAATTCCATAATGTCAATTTGCCTAACCTAATAATTTAATTAGAAAGAGGCATATATGTATAGTATACTTACACATAAATACATTATTTACCTAAGATGTTCAAAAATATTTGAACATTTGTTAAACGGATTTTATAAAAACGGCATGTTAAAACTAAACAGAATAAAGTGTGAAGGCTTAAAGTTGATAGGAAATTAAATAAATTATCTTTAATTTAATCAGCCAATGCATAAAGTAACATATTCCTTAAGCGTATTTAATAGAGATGGTACTTTTAATATGATTTGTATCTTGATTATGAAATGTAAATCGCGGAAATTCTGCTATAGGTATCCCAGCTTTCACAGCATTAAACGTAGGCTAATGTTTAGAGAAAGCCAATATACATACAGATCCTCCCTCATCAGAGAACTGGTAGAAAGTAGACAAATAAAAAACACATGTGACTGGAAACACACTCCAGGTGTTACTGGGAATGTCTTATTTGTCCACCTGTGATCGGATTGATAAAATCGCATCTTAATATTTGCAGGTATAAACAACACGCACATGCTCTCTCCCTCTCTCTCCCTTCCTCCGTCTGTCAGCCTGTCACAGCTGATTCAGTGGAGGGACTAGAAAATCTAACAAGCCCAAACTGACAAAAATTCAGACAAATATTGCACTGCAAAGAGCAGAACTATTTTAAACTTATGCCTACCTTGGCAAATGACCATGGAACAAGCGGGATAATCAACGGCTTGCCGTGCGCTACATGTGATGCATTATATTGTGGTAATAATTTGGTGTAAAATTGTTTGTAGAATCAATTCTCTGTCG
Source organism: Danio aesculapii (assembly GCF_903798145.1). Taxonomy (NCBI): domain Eukaryota; kingdom Metazoa; phylum Chordata; class Actinopteri; order Cypriniformes; family Danionidae; genus Danio; species Danio aesculapii. The sequence goes on along the minus strand of NC_079452.1, from coordinate 31,694,782 downwards.
ATTCTGAACTTTTCAAAAAGCATCACTGTTCTCTCTTGAATCTATTTTGGATAAGGGTGTCACGATCCTCCAAATCCTCGATTCGATTACATTTTCGATTCTAAAGTCACGGTTCGATTCTCGATTTAAAAAAGAAAAATTTGAAGGCACAAGCTATGCGTTTTAAGACTTTTAAATGTTAATTAACAATATAGTGTAACAATAACTTATATCTTCAGTCAATTGGAAAGTTATACAAAATAACCTGCCATCTAATTTCCCTTTTGTACCTGCAGTTCACATTATTGTACATGGAGGGTATCACCGTAGCTGTGAGATACGTTCTACTTGGGATTTCGTAGTGCGGTTCTAGCACGCTAATTAAATGCCTAAAACCGGAGTTTTCTACCACTGAATAAGGTCGCATGTCCGCGGCTATAAATACTCCTACCACGCTTGTATTTGCCATTGCACGTGTTGAGTTACTTGGAAGTTTTATTCCAAATGAAGACCGGAGAGTAGGTTGTGTAGGCAGCATCAACGATTCCATTTTTTTGATTCTATAATCGAAATTGAGCATGAATTTTGATTGATTTCGATTTAAAATCAAAATGGTGACACCCTTAATTTTGAATTTAGTTTTTTTAGCCAGCAGATGGTGCTCTAGGCTCATTTTTAACAGCAGCTGGTGCTCTAGGCTAGTTTTTGACAGCAGATGGTGCTCTATGCTAGTTTTTAACAGCAGATGGTGCTCTATGCTAGTTTTTAACAGTAAATAGTGCTCTATGCTACTTTTTAACAGCAGCTGGTGCTCTAGGCTAGTTTTTGACAGCAAATAGGGCTCTATGCTACTTTTTAACATCAGATGGTGCTCTATGCTAGTTTTTAACAGCAGATAGCGCTCCATGCTAGTTTTTAACAGCAAATGGTGCTCTATGCTACTTTTTAACATCAGATGGTGCTCTATGCTAGTTTTTAACAGCATATGTCGATCTAGACTAGTTTTAACCGCAGATGTCGCTCAAGGCTCAAATGCTCTCAAGAAAGAGCACTTGTGCGTTCATCTGAGTTGTGGATGTTGGCTTTTTCGGTCATTCTATTAATGTAATGTAATGTAATATAATCATAGCTCAGTTTGAAAACTTCTGTAATTTTGTTTTGCTTTTCTGTTTTGGCAAATAAGAATGTTAGAATTAAAGGGATATAAATATATGTATATATGTATGTATGTATGTATATATGTGTATATTGAAATCAGAATTATAAGCCCCTGTTTATTTTTTTCGCCAATTTCTGGTCAACGGAAAGCAGATTTTTTCAACACATTTCTAAACATAATAGTTTTAATAACTCATCTCTAATAACTGATTTATTTTATCTTTGCCATGATGACAGTAAATAATATTTGAATAGATATTTATCAAGACACTTCTATACAGCTTAAAGTGACATTTAAAGGCTTAACTAGTTTAATTAGGTTAACTAGGCAAGTTAGGGTAATTAGGCAAGTTACTGTATAACTGTATAATGGTTTGTTCTGTAGACTATCGAAAAAATAATTTTGACTTTTTTTCTTTTTTATATTATATATATATATATATATATATATATATATATATATATATATATATATATATATATATTACTCAAAAAAATTGTTTGCTGTCTGTTCAAACAACTTATTTAAAATGAGCTGAAACAACACGGTTCTTGATTTTATTTTTGCAACAGCATAATTGATTTATGCTCAATCCACTTGAATTTGTAAAAACTAAAACATTAACTTAATTCCTTCATGAAGTCCCAACATAAATCGAATTTTTTACAGCATGTGTTTGTGTGTGTGTATATATATATATATATATATATATATATATATATATATATATATATATATATATATATATATATATATATATATATATATATATATATATATATATATATATATATATATATATATATAATTTAAATTAAGATTTTGTATAGGATGCTTTACAATATTATATTGTTCATATACTGTAGTCAGTGTGTTAGGGGAAAAATATTAAATAAAACAAAAAAAATCAAAGGAAAGCAAAAATATATATAAAATATGAGTTTAAATGTATTATCTTTCCATTTCTAAAGATGTTCAGTGACTAAAATATTATTTTAATAAATATTTCTGTTTATTAAATCTGTTTTGTTCAAATGCACCAAAATATATGACCCATATTCACTGAGAAATGGATCAAAATACTCATTTTCAAAATGGGGTGGATACGTATATGCTGAGCACTGTGTATATGTATACTAGGGTATACATATACATGTATCTAATGTATATTAGGATTGTGCTGATAAACGATAGTATCGTGTATCGATGATAGGCAGGGATATCGCGGAGAGCTGAGATCTATGAGGATTTTTAGGACAATATTTTGATTGTTTCGCCATAATGTAGACCTATACCATGTTTTAATTAGATTGAGTAAAATGAATAGTATTACCATTTTAATCATCGTCAACAATTAATGAACTAAAAATAATTTGACAGCTTCAACTGTTCACATCAACATCACTTGACCAACACTTTCCGACTGCAGCACCACATATCTAGCCTACTCAAAGGAAAAATTACAATAATTTACAATATTTACAATAATTTTTTTAATTGCAAGGTTAACCCTAACTTAAGAAGGCTAATTTAAAATCTAACATTAACATCATATTATCATCGGCATGGCGTCCAGCAAGTGGCCTTTATTTTTCCCGCATGGTCCACGTGTCTCATACCTTTAATCTTAAGGGGCCCAAATCTCAGCGAAAACTTGGCGCTTTCCCATGGCTATCACGTCTACCTTTTGAACGCAGGTTGAAAATGTCATTTCCTTACCTGTGAAATAGAATCCGGATACCCTTTTATAATCTCTTCCCCATTGGTGTCCCTTTCAGCGATCGTCCGGGCCCCCCAGGAGTGAATGACGCTCCCCCCATCCCTTCCACACCCTGACGAGGATGACAATGGAAGAGATGAAGAATGAAGCGGACGCGACCTCCATGGTATCCATGACCCTCTACGCCGTGATGTACCCGGTGTTCAATGAGGTACAGCGGTTCATTTCCAATGTGTGCATGTGTGTGAGAGTGTGCTCAAGTATGGTTGTGTTGACACAGGCTGAAGTTCAGGATTAGGAGATGCAAATGATGCACACCCACATGCTCTGCTCTGAGGTAGTGCAGTCACACACATTTTTAACACCATGCTAGGGGGTCCTTTGTGATTGTTTGAACGCAGGTTATGAACATGGGTGTTAAAGGGATAGTTCACCCAAAAATTGTAATTTACTCACTATTTACTCATCCCCAAGTGGTTCCAGACTTTTGTGAACGCAGGTTTTATTGGGACCCATTTGAGGGAGTGTAAATAGTGAATGTTTTTGGTGAACTATCCCTATAAGCTTGTGATATACTTATAAATGGTCTTTGTAATCACATATGAGCATGGTTAACACAGTCTACATGTGCTCCAATGGATTATTTCCTGTTTCTATAATTACAGGCAAAATCTACACCCACGGCCAAGTGTATTTCCATTTTAATGTGGTGATAATGGCTGTGTGTAATGTATGCAACACTAAAACCAAACAGGCTGCTTTATCTAGCAGTAAATTAAGATGGTTTGTGTGTGTGTTACAGCTGGAGAGAGTAAATCTGTCTGCGGCACAGACTCTGAGAGCAGCTTTCATAAAGGTGAGCAAACATGATGTTGTCATTACCTCAAGGGCCTGCATTCCTTTGCTTGATTTGTGTATGTATATATATGTATATGTATATATATATGTATATATGTATGTATGTATATATATATATGTATGTATGTATGTATGTATGTATGTATGTGTATATGTATATATATATATATATATATATATATATATATATATATATATATATATATATATATATATATATATATATATATATATATATATGTATATGTATATGTATATACGTATATACATATACATATATATATATATATATATATATATATATATATATATATATATATATATACATATATACATATATATATATATATATATATATATATATATATATATATATATATATATATATATATATACATATACATATACATATACATACATATACATACATACATATACATACATACATATATATATATATATATATATATATATATATATATATATATATATATATATATATATATATATATATATATATATATATATATATATATATATATATATATACATATATATATATATATATATATATATATATATATATATATATATATACATATACATATACATATATATATATATATATATATATATATATATACATATACATATACACATATACACATATACACATATATATATATATATATATATATATATATATATATATATATATATATATATATATAAAATTCAATTCAATTCAATTCACCTTTATTTGTATAGCGCTTATACAATGTAGATTGTGTCAAAGCAGCTTCACATAAAAGGTCACAGTAAATAGGAACAGTGTAGTTCAGTTTGTAGTGTTTAAGTTCAGTTCAGTTTAGCTCAGTTCAGTGTGGTTTAATAATCACTACTGAGAGTCCAAACACTGAAGAGCAAATCCATCGATGCGCAGCTCTACAGATCCTGAACCATGCAAGCCAGTGGCGACAGCGGAGAGGGAAAAAAAAAACTTCACTAAAGGCGGAAGTGAAGAAAAAAAAACCTTGAGAGAAACCAGACTCAGTTGGGCACGACCATTTTAATTTCTCCGCTGGCCAAACGTCTTGTGCAGAGCTGCAGTCTCAGTGGCGGAGGCTGGAAGCTGGCCTCAGCGAAGACTCGTCTGTCTCTGGAGCGTCATAGGAAACAGTCTCATGTTCTCCACTCCTCCATGACCATCGCAGTAGTTGTTCAGGATTCGGCCAGGTCCAGGATATGGAAACCTTGGGATCATCTCGTCGTTGGTCTTGGATCGAATCAGTGACTCTGCATAGTCTGGGGGCCTCGGGAAGAGTATCCCCAGGTGGAAATGGAGAATAAAGAAAATAATTAGCGTAGCTGATGTTCACAGTGTATATCAGCAAGATGCATAACCTGTGTGGAAGCCCCCTAAGTGGTGCACTAAGTGTATGCTTTACTGAACAGATAGGTCTTTAATCTAGTTTTGAATTGGGAGAGTGTGTCTGAGCCTCGGACGTTATCAGGAAGGCTATTCCAGAGTTTAGGAGCTATAAATGAGAAGGCTCGACCTCCTTTACTCGACTTTGCTATTCTAGGTACTACCAGAAGCCCTGAGTTTTGAGATCTTAAAGAGCGAGTTGGATTGTAGCGAGACAGAAGATTGGTTAGATAAACAGGAGCTAGATTATTTAAAGCTTTATATGTAAGAAGCAATATTTTAAATTCAATACGAAACTTAACAGGCAGCCAGTGTAAGGAGGATAAAATTGGGGTGATGTGATCAAATTTTCTAGACCTGGTAAGAACTCTGGCAGCTGCATTTTGTACTAATTGAAGTTTGTTAATAGAGGTTTGTTAATATATATATATATATCCAGTTGAAGTCAAAGTTATTGGCTCTCCTGTGAAGTTTCATGAACCATTTAACTTTAATGGCTAGATACTGGTTTTAGGTAATTGAACTGTTGTTAATGCTGAAGAAATAAATAAACAAGAATTATGTTGAGTTGACAGCAACATTAAAAGTGCAGAACCCAACGTTTTAGTGTTGATTTAGTTTTATCTTTATTTTTTTTGTCGTGACATCCTTCCTAAATTATCTGGCTTCCCAAGAGCTTCTCAAGTTTTTCTTGTGCTAACTGCTTCTGCTGTCTCAGCAGTGTTATTTTTACTCACAGCTTTGTAAAAACGTTGCATAACAGTCATATAAATCATCAGATTTATTATCCGCCAAAGCATTTTGACATGTTTATATTTCCCCAGTAACAATAAAACAGGTCAAAGAAAAACCATCCCATCAAATGACATTTTACAAAAGTCATTTTTATATATGGTCAAGCCTGAAATGATTCATACCCTTGGCAAAATCTGACTTTTTTTGTTACTTTTATTCGATCAGCAAGGGTTTTTTTTGACGCAGGCTTCTCCCAAAAGATAATAAGAGAACGTACAAAAGGCATCATTGTGGAAAAAAATTCTCTGCTTTTATTTACATTCGAACAAAAGCTTTAAGTCAGGCCAGGGGTATAGTAAATAGTAATGTTGTTTATTTATTGTCATTAAGCATAATAGCTATGTTAGTTCTTTTTTTTAAAGAAAAATTAAATGTTATAATGAAATAATGTAATCAAATGAATTTTTTATAATTTTGCAACCACTATATGATTTTATATGCATACATACATACATACATACATACATATATATATATATATATATATATATATATATATATATATATATATATATATATATATATATATATATATATATATATATATATATATATATATATATATATATATATATATATATATATATATATATATATATATATATATATATATACATACATACATACATACATACATACATATACATATATATACACATATACATATACACATACACACACACACATGCATACACTTGAAGTCAGAATTATTAGCATCCTTTTGATTTATTTATTTTTTTCCTATTTTAAAAATTTCTAAAATGATGTTTAACAGAACAAAGAAATTTTCACTGTATGTCTGATAATATTTTTTTTCTTCTGGAGAAAGTCTTATTTGCTTTATTTTGGCTAGAATAAAAGCAGTTTTTAATTTTTATTATTAAAAAAAAAAATTAAGGTCAACATTATTAGCCCCTTTAATCTATATATTTTTTCGAATGTCTGCAGAGCAAACCATCATTATACAATAACTAGCTTAATTACCCTAACCTGCCTAGTTAACCTAATTATTATTATTATTATTATTATTATAAATTTTCTAACCATTCTGTTATTATATTTAAAACAAGATATTTATTGTATTGTGTCCTGTACCCAGAATTTATAAAAATATGCGGTTTATGCTAAATTCTAAATTATGATTTGTTTTAATTGCTGCTGGCAAATGAGAAAACTTAGTGTTTTGTGAATGACAATGGCAAAGTATAAAGATTTGACAATTAATGAGTATTTAAATAAAACATTTTCTTGACAATGAGTATTTTGCTGCTGCACTGCAATCCATCTATAGAGTCTTTTAATGTCAACAAAAGATTTTTGTTCTAATTATGCCTGATTATGATTATTTATCAGCCATAAAACTGTTGTTACGCTGAATTATATTTTAGTAGGTGTCTTCTGTAAATCCTGGAAAAAATGTTTATTTTTTAATAATGTATTAATCTATTCCTAATATAAAAAGTATAATTAATACAAGTAAAGTCTCAAAGAACAATAATGGGTGAAATAATAATGTTCCATTGCCATTAAGCATAATAGTTAGGGTTTTTTTTTGATAATGTTATCTTCAAAAACATTTTAAAAATATTTTTTATTGAAATAATGTAATCATAATAAAATATAAAGTTTTTTTTTTTCGTAATTTTGTAACTACTATGTATACACACACACACGCATACACACACACACACACACATATATATATATACACACACACACACATATATATATATATATACACACACACACATACACACACACACACACACACACACACATATATATATATATATATATATATATATATATATATATATATATATATATATATATATATATATATATATATATATATATACATATACACACTGTAACCTCTACCCAAAATATATAAAACAATATGTGCTTCATTCTAAATTAATTCAAGTACTGCTGGCAAATGGGTAAAACTTATTTTTTTGTGAATAAAAGTGGGAAAGTATAAAGATTTGATAATTAATGAGTATTTAAAACACTTTTTGACAAAAAATTGAGTATTGTGGTGCTGCACTGCAATCCATCAATAGAGTCTTTTAACGTCAACAAATAATTTTTGTTCTAATTATGCCTGATTATGATTATTTATCAGCCATAAAACTGTTGTTACACTGAATTATATTTTTCAGTTGGTGTCTTCTGTAAACCATGGTAAAAATGTTTATTCTTAATAATGTATTTATAATATATTCTTAATATAGAAAGTATAATAAATGCAAGTAAGGTCTCAAAGAATAATAATAGGTGAAATAATAATGTTTTTTATTGTAATCAAGCATAATAGCTATGTTAGTTTTTTTCTCAATAATATAATTATTTAAAAAAAATTGTAAAGTATTTTTTAACCACTATGTGTATATATAAAAAATTGTAGGTGTCTTCTGTAAACCATAGTAAAATGTTTATTCATAATAATATTAGATACTTATACATTTTTTTTTACTTTTACATATTTCCCAAATGATGTTTAACTATAATATTTTTTTTTCTTGGGAAAATCTTATTTGTTTTATTTTGGCTACAATAAAAGTTAATTTAATAAAAATAAAAGTTTTTAATTTAATTAAATTTTTTAATCATTTTATGGGTAATATTATTAGCCCCCTTAAGCAATATTTGTTTTTGTTTTTTTAATGTCTAAACTGTTATACAATGATTTGCCTGATTACCCTAACTTGCCTAAATAACCCAGTTAAGCCCTTAAATGTCACTTTAAGCTGTATGCTAGTATCTTGAAAATATATCTATTAAAATATTGTTTACGGTCATCATGGCTAAGATAAAAGAAATCAGTTATTAGAAATGAGTTATTAAAACTATCATGTTTAGAAGTGTGTTGAAACCTTCTCTCTGTTAAACTGAAAATGGGAAAAAAAATAAACAGGGGGGCTAATAATTCTGACTTCAACTGTACTTCTTTAGTTGTTGACTAATGTTGTGATCTGTTCGTCTGAATCAGGCAGAGAAGGAGAACCCAGGACTGACTCAGGACATCATCATGAAAATACTGGAGAAGAAGAATGTGGAGATCAACTTCACCGAGTCTTTATTACGCATGGCTGCTGATGATGTCGTGGGTGCGTATTGATTTTAAAGAATAAAGCATGTTTTCAATGCGGAGTCGTGTTAACATTGTGGCCTTGTGCCTCAAGGGGGAGCTGTTTGACCACGAATTAAACGCTCTCTAATGACTGTAATGTATTTTCCCTCATAATTTAATTTCCTCCTTTTTGCAAGTGTTTTTGACATCTTCAGATTTATGCTGCTAATGAATGCGCGGACATGCACTGGGCTTTCGGTTAATGCTCATTTCTGTTGATTTGAAATGCTAAATGTACCTCAGAATTGAATCCAAGACCACTGTCAAATCCTCATTTTGCTCTTTCAACTGTAATCTATCCTGTGTCTATGAAGTTTCCATGCTTAACATGATAGTATTGAAGTTTATGCGCTGAATGTTGTCAACTGTAGTTCATTTCTCAGTTTAGTGCAGTGATGAGTGTATTACGGTTTCTCTGTGCTGATGGTTGTCAGTCATTGTCGGCCATTTAAAAGTAGTTAATGTTCCATTATGTTTCGCAGTTTAATGACAGGTTATTAAAGGCAAGTCTGCTGGTGTTGCCATGGCAACTGAGCGTTTCCTGTGGGCGTGTTCTTTGTGTGCAGAGTACATGATTGACAGGCCCGAGCGGGAGTTCCAGGACCTGAATGAAAGAGCTCGCGCGCTGAAACAGATCCTCAGCAAAATCCCAGACGAAATTAATGACCGAGTCCGATTCCTGCAGACAATCAAGTGAGAACATATTCTTGCCCACATGCATGCATGGGTCGTAACAAAAACATGAAGTAAAAAAGAAAAAAGGCTTTCATTTCATTACGTCAGTCTTTACTTTACTTGCGCACTTGCCTTGAGTTTCTGTATTTTTCTTTTTTTTTTTGAAGTATTTTGTTTGATATTTGAAGAAATCTCTGGCTTGTATTTCACCCTAAAACCCAAAGCAAGATTATAACTTTTTACATTTCATAAAAGGAAGCCTGTTTTTAAGAGCTGCAGCATTTAGTGTTTATGTTTACTTCATTTTTTTGTGTCTTCCAGGTGCTTTAAATTTCATAAATGAAGCCTGCTTTTTGTTTCTTTCTTCCTTCTAATTGTTTAAGTGAAGTTTTACAGTCATATTTGATCATTTTAAAGTATAACGTATATGTAAATATGTACGTTATAATTATTATATGAAATAAGTATATTGGAAAACCATTGAAAGGCCTTTATAGGGGCTTTTGCCCTTTAGCAATATTTTCATAGTTCCTAGAACTATAGTAATAGCTACCATCTTTTTGAGGTTTTTGCATCACATGACCTGAATGATTCTAGTTATAGGAACACCTCTATTAGGAGCTAAATTAGCTTTTTTTCAGGGCAGGTTCTTATTCAACACAATAGGAACTACCAGTGAAGTAGATGATTTATTATTATTATTATTATTATTATTATAATTATTTACTTGACTTTATGCATGCTTATGACAACTGTTATTAAGTTTCATTTGCTCTGTTATATCATTTTAAATGCAAAGAAGACATAGTTAATGACAACTTGACATAAACAAATACTTCACAACCAGTCTTCATCTTTGTCATGACAACTTGTGACAAAATGTAGAGTAAGACATGATAAAACGTGACAAAATGTAGAGTAAATATGTACATATACTTATAATATGTAATAAGTATCTTTAAAGTCCATTAATTATTATCATTAATGATTCTAGTTATAAGAACACCTCTATTGAGAACTAAATGATCTGTTTATTCAGAGCAGGTTCTTATTCAGGACAATAGGAACTACCAGCAAAATAGATTATTATTATTATTATTATTATTATTATTATTAGTTTATTTGTCAACGCTTTACTTAAAGGGGTGTTTATAAGACTTTATGCATGCTTATGACAACTGTTATTAAGTGTCATTGGCTCTATTATGTCATTTTAAATGCAAAGATGATATAGTTTATGACAAATTAAGACATAAAAAAGTGCATCACAACCAGTCTTCATCTTTGTCATGACAACTTGACATCACCAAGAAAGCATAACTTGTATTTCACTCTAAAACCAAAACCCAAAATATTTTTTTAGCATTTCATAAAATAAAGCCTGTTTTTAAAGAGCCTGTTTTCTTTCTTGCTTCTAATTGTTAAAATGGCATTTTACAACCATATTTGATCATTTTAAAATGTAGATAAGTATATGGGAAAACCATTAAAGGGCCTTTCGCACTTTAGCAAAGATTTCATAGTTCCTAGAACTACAGTAATAGCTGAAGTACTCACTTTTTGATGTTTTTGTATCACATGACCTGAGAATGATTGTAGTTATAAGAACACCTCTATTGGGAACTAAATTAGCTTTTTAATCAGAGCAGGTTCTTATTCAGCACAATAGGAACTACCAGTGAAGTAGATTATTATTACGATGTTGACTTTACTTTAAAATAGTGCTGATGCTGAAACAATATATTGTGTAGCTGTAATGGCAACTATTTATTAAACTTTGCAGATCTTTATAGAGATGCTTTTATAAGGGTTATAAATACGGCTGAATGTTTGTTTATTTTGTTTCTATAGAGATATAGCCAGTGCCATAAAAGAGCTGCTGGACACCGTGAACAACGTCTTCAAGAAATACCAGTACCAGAACAGAAGGGTGAGTGACAATAACACACACACACACACACACACACACACACACACACACACACACACACACACATGCACAGCAGCCAGTATATACTGTATAATGTCAACTTTATCCTTGAATAAAATGTCTTTGTGTTTTCCAGGCACTTGACCATCAGAAGAAAGAGTTTGTGAAACATTCGAAAAGCTTCAGCGACACTCTGAAAACCTACTTCAAAGACGGAAAGTATGGACGCTTCCAAAAAATGACCCTTTGAAAGCCTCTGTTATTTGCTTTTGCATTTTTCCAGGCAAAACTATTTCAGCATTTATATTCATAATAGTGAGCAGTAAAGTTCTTGTGTTGATGTTTGGGATCTAGTGTGCTTCCATTAAAGCAAGAAATGATATTAACAAAATTAATAATGATATGATAAATATAAATCCATAGACTAAATAACTGTCACACAACCCTTCTGGGTTCTTCTGATATGCAAATATGATCTGTTTTGTAAAAATGCAGGTCCAACATTGCAAGAACATTGCAAAATGTTTTTGCATATAAATTTATAATGGCTTCTATCAGCACATGCACTGTAAAAACTGCAGGGTTCCACACAATTCATTCATGTTGTCACAACACAAATCAATCAGGTTACGTTAATTGGTTTTGACTAATTTAAACATAAAACAATTACACTGTCCCAAAACATTGCAAGAAGTCAACTTCAAAACAATCAAACTTAGAAAAGATAAGGTTATTAGCTACCATAACTTTATTAGTTATTAATAACTTTAATTTGCGATCATATAAATACTATATATTAATATCAATATTTAATTATATTTAACTTGAGAAGGAGAAATGATCTGTTGGCAGTATATGTATGTATGTATGTATGTATGTATGTATATATGTATGTATGTATTTATTTATTTATTTATTTATTTATTATATATATATATATATATATATATATATATATATATATATATATATATATATATATATATATATATATATATATATAATAGAATTATTAGCCCCCCTGTTTATTTTTACCCCCCAATTTCTGTTTAATTGAGAGCAGATTTTTTCAACACATTTCTAAACATAATAGTTTTAATAACTCATTTCTAATAACTGATATATTTTATCTTTGCCATGATGACAGTAAATAATATTTTATAGATGTTTTTCAAGATACTTATAAAAAGAAAAAAATAAGGGGGTTTAATAATTCTGATTTCAACTGTATGTATGTATATACACGCATACCAGTTTTAACATAATAAATTTTTTTATGGTATTTACCTTTATTCTTTATAAAAGTCATAAAGAAATGTGGCATCCTAAAGTACAAAATCAGCCATGTTAATGTGCAAACTACTGTATAACTTAAAAGTACAGTATCTTAAAGGCATGACTTTGGCAAAGATTTGGGGTCGTAATTGTAATGTTTTAATAATGTTTTGTAACTTTTTAATAAACCTGTCGATCAAAAGGCATCATGTATTATGCAAAATGATCAAAGTATGTAAGTCATTATCTTTAGCAACGCCTTGCTCTAAAATGATCAGAGTAAAGGCTATAATTAAGATGGTGACCTACAAACAAAATCGGTTTAAAAAAAAAAGAGTCTTTCTAGCTTTTTGAGCATTTCATTAATGATCGTCGTTTTATTAATAGTTTTACGTATTTTGTGATTCACAAGTGTTTTCCGTTTATTTACACTTGTGAATTACATTGAGATGTTGGTCTCTGCTCTGTCGGCTACTGATGTTGAATATTCAACTCTACAGTCTAACAAAGTGACTTTTATTCACAGTTTAGTAGTTTAAAATAATATGTATCATAAATAATATATAGCGAGAAATATATCTGTAAAATAACAGAAAATATACTGGAAGTTTATTACAGGGTTACTGTATAATAATATACAACACTAACCCAGACAATATATCCTTTTAAACTACTCAAAATTTAATGAAGGTCACTTTTTCCAACTTTTCAAGGTTTAAAGCTGTTGTAAGAAAGATCAAGGTCCCATAATGCAATTCAAAAGCATAAATAAACAAGGAAAAATAAAAACATAAATCACTAAATACAGAAACCTGCTCATTTACGGCTGTTTTTTACAGTGCAGCTTATTTTGATTGAAATGTCCACATGTGTTCAGACCTAATTTCTGTTCTGTATTTCTTCCAGGGCAATAAATGTGTTTGCCAGTGCCAACCGGCTCATCCACCAAACCAACTTGATACTGCAGACCTTCAAAACTGTCGCGTAGAAGTCATAGAAGTGTATTTTTTTAAAGTAACCTTTATATGAACAATGTAAAAAAGCAAGCAAAAAAAATCCTTTGGACTGTAATTTATGATTCTTGTCTCCTGGCGGTTACACTTAAGGCAGGATGGCTTCTATTATGGTTTCTAACCGCATCTAAATCTAATCTTCTTCATGAGCTGGAGTGACCGTCCAGAGTTTCTCATATCCTGAGCTTTACAGTCGTGGAGATGCTTGCGCTCGCTTTTTTTTCCCTTGCTGTTTCGCTTCAGACGTGTTTCGTTCTGTCCGGTCAGTCCAAGAGAAAGCCAAATGCCTGCCTGTTGGGGGAGGACGGGGCGATCCAGACGCGCTTGTAAATGCTGGGGTTTAGCTGTCTCCTCTGATGCTTTGAACTTGAATGAGAGATGTATATTTAATAGATATTTGGTAACAGAATTGTTCAAATAAACGCAGCACATGTCACACTTGTGTTGTTTGGATTTTTTTTTAGTCTTGCGATCCTTATGTTATTAATTTTTCAAAATTCGTAATTAGATGTTTTAAGATTTGCTGTGTGTCATACTTTTGTCAAGCTCCACTACTTTTTGAAGGGATAAGATGTAAGTTTGACACCCAGTGGTTGAACTAGGTATTGCACTCATTGATCGAAACACATTTTCACTCGGCTCCTCCTCTGATGAGTGTACACAAGTGCAGGTTGCCAGATTGATGTGAACGTGCCTGACTGTCGAGCCTAAAGGCGGATTGAAGTTGTGTTTTAAATAAAAGCAATGGCACATGATAGAAGGAATATTTTCCATATTAAAAGCAGTTTTTGTCCTAACCAACACCTGAAATTTCTGTTTTAGAAACGGCTTCTATCTCTCACAGGTGAACAACAGGATAAACGATCACCTCAGGTACACCTAATGTGCTTCATTCAGTGTTAAATGCTAATAATGTGAGTTTGAATGCCATTTTACATGACATTTATTGCCATACTACTGAAAGCAGCAGCAGATAGTTCACCTCAGATCTTGAAAATAAAATAAATCTGAAATTGAACTTTAGACTCAAAGCCAACACACATATCAGTGATTCAGCATGCACATTTAATAATATTAAAGAGGTTTAATATGTATTAATTAGATTATAAACCTCACCATTTCGTTGGAGTGCAGTGAGTGCACTATTCTGTGCTTCTGAATGGCTGTATTTAAATTTCTGTCGTGTTTGGTCTGGTACAAACAGCCAAATTGCTTGTCACTGCAAATCTCATCACTTAGCGTGTTGTTAGGACACACGGTTACAATATAACCTGCTTCATGTTTACATAAGTAATATTTATATTATTTGCTAATTAATAACCACCTCATGTGGAACTCTGAATCTGTGTCTCATTTCAGAGGTTGCTACTGTCCATAGGAGGTTGCATTTTTGGTCGCGGACACATGTTTTGAGAGCCTTCCTGACTGACTGAATGAATGAAATACACTGTTTTCCATGAAATATAATTGACTAAACTGCCAGTGGGCGGGTTAAAAGAACCAAAACAAAGACAGACGTTCCAGCACGTAACACACATTATCAAAGCAGAATATCTGACTTAAGCATTGTTTTTTTAGATAAACAAGTATGTTCAGTTAGCATGTTTCTGAAATATCTGCAAACATAGTATGGTATTTTAATACTTTAAAGAGTCAAAATCTATATACAGCACCTTTAACCAATCAGACTTTTTTACTTGGTGGATTTTTAAACAGTTTATGGAAGGAAAAAAAATATTTTTCAATTATTTCCCAAGGGCTGTTTAAAGAGAAATACCTTTTTTAAAAGCGTTTTCTATAATATATATATATTTTTTGCTGGATAAAGTCTTATTTATCTTTAAGCTTGGCTATAATAACTGTAATAAAACTACTACTGTCAGTATTATTAGGCCCTTTAAGATTTTTTTTTTCAATTGTCTACAGAACAAACCACTGCTTTCCTATGGGCTCTATACACACAGACTTTAATATTCTTTAATATTAGACTTTAATTTTTAGCCAAGCAGCCCAAAGGCTTCCGGTGAACTGTTTCCATTACAAAATTGTCACGTTTATTTCTTCCAAAAAAATAAGCGATCTTTACTGCTTGATAGATATACGATATAAGATGAAGTGGGTCTCCGATTGGACTAAAAGCACTGCATTAAATTTCATTTCCCCCCCACCATGTCTTTAAAATATGACAGTTTATTTTACCCCAGTATTTTCAATGGAATTTCTGCGCTAGCCTGTTGCTACTGACAGCGCTAGCAGTTACAATGGTCTTTCATCTCGTTTTACACTTGAACAACTAAATGAATGTTTAAGACTATTTAACTGAATGTATTGTAACGACATTACAACATCGATGCTGTAAAAACAATCTTGTGAAATTGAAAATAGTCACATTAAACTTTCACCGGAAGTGTATCGTTGGCTTTAAAACTCTAGCTGTGCATAGAGCCCATTGTCTTCTTAAACTAATTAATCTTTGAATCATTTAATTTGCACTTTAAGCTGAATATTAAGTATTTTGAAAAATATTATGTACTGTCATTATGGCAAAAGAAGGAAAATGGTTATTAAAACTGTTATGTTTAATGCACTGAGTGTGTTTTCTCTCTGATAAACTGCACCTGGGAAATATTTGAAATGGTATTCATTTTACAGGAGGGCTAATGATTTTGTCTTTAACTGTAAACAAGAACAAAAGTCAGATAAAATGGTAATTAATTAAATCTTGGCTTTGTTTTCTGAGTATTTTATAACTGCATGAATTTCCATCATACTTGTCACATTGCATTTAAGGACTGGCTTCTCCACTTAAATTTTGCATATGACTTTTTAAATAATGCTTAGAAATGCTCTCGGAATGGTAAAAAAATCAGTGTTTCTAAGCAACTTCTGGACTGAGATGAACTGTTCAGTGTTTATTTTTAGACAATGTTTTTTCTGTGGTCTATTTTAAACTAGAATTAGCTTTCAGAACAGCTTTTGCTTTTAAAAGTTGCAAATTGAATATAATGGCAATCCTGAAATTTACTGTACAGTGAAATGTATTTATTGGAAATGTATGGAAGTCAAATAATGTCAAAGGCTTTTGTTGAAAAAACAAAAGGATAAATAAATAATGCCTTTAATCAAGTTCTTACCTCAAAATGCTAAATAATATTAAATAAAATATGATTATAAATGTACTTTTATATTATAAATATATAAATTTGATGCCTAATTTTTTTCAATTATTGCAATTGAATTTTTTTTCTTTCAAATAAATTTGAGATTATTTTACTTCCACAGGAATGCTTTACTCTAAGGGCCCTACCATACATCCGGCGCAAAAGGTGCAAGATGTGTTTGGCGTGATTTGTTGCTATTTTCAGACCAGTGCAACCCTAATTTTGTATTAAGGCACATTGTTGGCGCATTGCTATTTTGAGAATCTGAAATAGTCCACAAGTCCAGTGCAGATTGCGTCAGTTATGTACCTATGCAGGTCCAAATGCTTAATACACACAGGATGTCCATCAATATACAAATATCTTTACATATGAAGAAAAATTAAAGGATTAAAATTTTACAAAAATGATTATTTTCTACATAAATATAAAAGCATTACCTCCATGTCTCATCAAGGGGGGCTTTTTTTCAGTTTATTAATGACAATCTGCATTAGTATAATGTTATTATTAGCAGAATTATTTATTATTTCCATATTTATATTTGTTTTAATAAAACAAGTTTAGATTTGTCCACCTGTCTGCTTTTGGAGATGTCTGCATCACCATATGGGCCATAAGAACAGGACGTGTGTTTGGATATAACTCAGTTTTTTGACCACACTTTGTTATTGTTGATCAATAATTACTTTGCTGGAAATCAGAACTGAATTTAGAAATAATTTTGAAACAAATCTTTGTGCTTAACAAACGAAATTAAATATGTAGGTTAATGGATGTCTTCAGTGGAGTGCGTACAACACCGTTTCCTTATCCACGAAAGTAAAGGAGTAAAGTAAAGTGACAGTAAAGTAAAGAGGCTGAATGGAGGAGGCTCATTCTTTATCCTCGCACTGCACATGGTCTGTTTAACCGTTTTCTCTCTAGTGAAGCGTTCAGTTTTTCCACTTACAAAGTCCATCATGTAAATAGCAAATGCTCTATGGCACGATGCAGCTGACTCTTGAAGGGAATGAGAGATGAGTCTCTGACTGGTTTAATGCATATGCTCAAAACACACCCATAACTCATAAAGAGAATAAGTACAACCCTGTTAGACGATAGACCAGGGGTGCAGACCATATTTTTCCCTCAAAAAAGCAAAAGTTGATTCGGACATACCCTAAATGCTTTTGCACCATGTGCTTTAGATGTGCCTAGATCATTAAAATAGAGCCCTAACACTTTTATTCTAGCAAAAAAATTTAATTGCAAAACAATGCATTAAATCAATAAGTTCTTGTATTTTTAACCTCCTAGAGCTTGAGTGTCCACATACGTGGAGAGCACATTTTAGCTCTTAAGTGGCTATTTGAAATACTTTGAATGTTTTAGATTTTGTTACAGACATACGGTGTCATCCCGCAATGTTTTGCAGCGTATGTAATGTCCCAAACACTATTATTTACTGTCCAAAATGGGGGGTAAAAAAAAATTTTCATGTTAAGTGAAGTTTCACAAACTAATTTCGAGAGGAGCACGTGATTTGATTGACTGCAGCTGGCCACTCATCTACATTCACTAGTTAGCCAATCAGATTAACCCCAACTCACTATAAGTAGCCTAGCTAGAACTACTCTCTTATCTTCGTTTTCCGAAGAAACCCCCCATCCACTCCTTCTCCTCCTTTCTTCCTTTACCACAGGGAGCTCTCGAGAACCACCTGATCTCGTACTCCCCTCATATGCTCTATGGACCAGGCGGGAGCCCTGGGCTCACCTATCTCCGAGCTCAGGGTTCTCTCCCGGGACAGCATGTCAAACCTGCTAACAGTTGTCAAACAATATCTAAGTGTGAACTCTAGAAATATACAATAAAAAAATCAGGAAAAAATGTTTTATGTAAACTAAAAGTACATCATATCAAAAGATGATACTTAGATTTTTATTCTAATTAGGTTCTAATAAGCCCAAATAGCAAAGAGAAATAAAAAATACATGTAAAAAAACACCTTGGGCCTTAAGAGGTTAAAGCATGAAAAATGTAAAATATTATTAAATAAAATATATAAATCCATTTACTAGTGTAATATTATAAATGTAATACCATCTTTGTTCAGTTAATGCAATTCAACATGTTTTTTTCCCTTTAAATAAATTTGCCATTATTTTACCTCCACAGGAATGCTGCGCTCTTCTCTTTAACATGTTTTTTTCTCTAGCTCTCTAGCACTGGTCTGTGAACGGAGGAATGTCTGCTCATACACAGTCTTCTCTCACACCCTGGTTGCCATGAGACATACTTGAGGCTTTGAAAGAGGACTGGTAAGGAAAGGGTAATATGTGTGGGCTTTGACACTGCAGGCAGTTCTCTCGTACTCTCTGGACCAGCTCTGGACATACTCCTACTCATGTCTCGATTTGTCCATCTCCTGGAAGTGCTCTTCTTACTCTAGGTGCTTGAACTTGAAGTCCTGGTGCTCTCCAATGCTGTGTTGAAACCTTGAAAGTTTGATGTTTTAAATATGAGGTGAAGTTGTCTTAGATCAGCAATTTTTTTTATTAAATGAACACTACTTTTTTGAAATAGGCTAATTTTACAAGTCAACTACACTGTCAAAGAACAATTGACCCCAATTAAATTAATTAACTTTTAGCTTAGCTTAGCAAAAATCATTGAATTTGATTAGACCATTAGCATCTCATGGAAGTTCTCTTCTTGCTTGAACTTGAAGTACTGGTGCTCTCGAATTCTTTAGTGAAACTTGGAAAGAATGTTGTTTTGGATGCAGGAGATAATATGAGTTAGATTATGTCAGCTCTTTTAGCTTAGTTAGCATAAATCATTAAATCGCATTAGACCGTTAGCATCTTATGGAAGTATTCATCTTACGCTAGGTGCTTGAATTTGAGGTCCAGCCAGGTGCTCTCCAATGCTTTAGTGAAACGTGGATAGTTTGGTGTTGTTGATGCAGTAGATAATATGAGGTGGATTAGATCAGCTCTTTTAGCTTAGCTTAGCATAAATCATTGAATCGGATAAGACCATTAGCATCTCGTGGAAGTGCTCTTCTTACATTAGGTCCTTAAACTTTAGGTCTTGGTGCTCTTCAATGCTTAAGTGAAACTTGGAAAGTTTGGTGTTTTGGATGCAGGAGATAATAAGAGATGGATTAGATCAGCACTTTTAGCTTAGTTTAGCATAAATCATTAAATCGGATTAGACCATTAGCATCTCTTTAAAGTGCTCTTCTTACTCTAGGTGCTTGAACTTGAGCTCCTGGTACTCTGGTGTGTAGTGGGGAAACCTGGATAGCTTGTTGTTTTGGATGCAGGAGATCATAGGTGGATTTTTGTCAAGTTGTCTTAGATCAGCATTTTTTCATTAAACGAAGACTTTAAATAGGCTAATTTTACAAGTCACCTACATGGTTAAAAACACCCTAATTATACAGCTGGGTTTTACCATTTTGAGTCCATTAAGCCAATCTTTAGGTTTGGAGGGCACACTTTTAGCTTAGCTTAGCATAAATCATTCAACCGGATTAGACCATTAGCATCTCATGAAAGTGGTCTTCTTACTCTAGGTACTTGAACTTGAGGTCCTGGTGCTTTCCGTTGCTGTGGTGAAACCTGGAAAGTTTGGCGTTTTGGATGCAGGAGATAATATGAGGTGGATTTTTGTCAATTTGTCTTAGATCAGCAATTTTTCATTAAACAAACACTCTACTTTTTTACATTTTTTTTTATTTTAAATTTTAATGATTTTACAAGTCACCTACACTGTTAAAAATGACCCTAATTAAACAGCTGAGTTTTACCATTTTTGAGTCCATTCAGCCAATCTCCTGGTCACGGAGGGAACACTTTTAGCTTAGCTTAGCAAAAATCATTGAATTCAATTAGACCATTAGCATCTCAATCCAAAATTTAAAAAAATATATAGTTTTGGAAATATTTCTATTTAAAGGGGTGGTCCAGAGTGTATTTTTAAGGCTTTGTTGTATCAAGATGCAAAGCAATGTGTGGTCATGCTTCACTTGTTGAAAATCACGTTGTTTTTTCATAACTCTTACTTTGATTATATACAGCTGTTCAGCTAACATGAAAACGACTGTCATATTTCCTAGTTCCTCTGAAAGTCCTGCCCTCAAGAGGCTCTGATTGGTCAGCTAACATAATGTGCTGTGATTCGCGGATCGGCTCCACATCACAAGGAAGTGTGTCATGCACCTACAAGCACGCGCTTTTGCGCTGTGTAAACATTGTCAGTCAGAATAGCAGTTAGCCGTATCAGTTTGAGCCTGTATCAGACAGAAAATGACACAGAGGGCAGCTGAACTCACGCCTGCTCTCTAAATTAAAATCAGAGCATCAAGTGTCTTTCTCACATTTGAAATAAGCATGTGTAAGTAATATGAAGCATTCCCATATCTTTTGCTATTTGGTTATTTGAGCTGTACAACGCAGGGAAAGCAGCCACATAAAGAGACACTGCAGCTTGTGGGTGTTTGCAGAGGTTTGATGGATAAATATTCATTTATAGCTAAATTGTTAGCGGTGCCAAACAGCATTTCCCATTGTTTACATCCTCATTCACGTCCTCGCTATAACATACTGTTAATGCTGAACACTGTGCATGTTATTGATCAATTTTAACAAATAAAATACTTACAAGTTGTGGCTCACAATCCACAGCTTCATATGGTTGGAGCTGCTCCTTCTTTAAGGAGTTTTAACCGAAGCCAGCACTGAACTGGGAGAGATTCTGGAAGCTGTCCTTTGTCAAATGCTAGCTCCATATTTTATTATAATTATCTGAAACTAAATTCAAATTAAACTGTGGGCACTTCTCTTTCTGTGTCGTGTCATTTGGAAGCCCAAATACAGAAACAGAAGAAGCTCTCTGGAAATAGCAGCGTTTGGACGACATTTTAGCTTTCTCTGCTATAACCTTACAGCCTGCCCATGGTAAATGCACGTAACCTGAAGGGTAACCTGAAAGTTAGTCCCCAAACTTCATTCGCTGTAGGCTTTGCTAAGCTAACTCTATAAAAGCCAATGTCTCCCTTTGCATTGACCTTTGAGCATATCACATTCAGAGGTGTTTATGTTCACACAGCTACTTTACACATCAACTAAAGTTTAGAATACAATATCTTAGTGGACCACCCCTTTAAAGCTAGACTCTTCTGTAGTTACATCATGTGCTAAGCCTGACGGAAAATGAAACATTGCTATTTTCTAGGCTGATATGGCTAGGAACTACTGTTATTCCAGCGTAATAATCAAGGAACTTTGCTGCCGTACCATGGCTGTAGCAGACGGAGTTATATTGCACGGTACCCTAAAAATAGTCCCCAGTAACAGTGCTCCATATCATTGTAGCCAGATTTTACAGATGATTAGGGGAGAAAACTCAAAACACACTGAGAACTTCCCTTTATAAAGAGCACCTACAATTTTTCCATCTGTATGGTGTTCTAAGCCCATTAACAGCCAGAGAAACTTAACTATGAAGATGTCCATTATATGCTTTTAGTCTCCTGCAGTGGAGTGAATTTGTCGTTCATCTTTCCATCACAGCCAGACTGCAGTGCATCAGGATCTTCCTATCATCCCTTATTCGCAGCATGTCCTACTGTTTCTCCTCAGGTGTTCTCCCTATTGCGGTAATGCATAATGCATGATCTCCCTGTATGAACTCTAGGCTCAGTGTCCCAGAGCAACCTCCTCCTCCTGCACCGCTCTGTGATTGGCAGCTGTTCCAGGCCCAAACCACGGACAGCACAGTGTTTCTGACTGCAGAATACCTTGTGAACATGCAAAGGCTCTCCTCGTGAGAGGGAATATTTTAACGTGAGCGGCAGGGCTTTTGAAGTCCACTTTGATAGAGCATGTTTGAGTTTTAAAGCTCTCTATTTCAGCTCAGAATGCATTACGCGGCTTTTAAAGGTGACATCTGATGTCGGTGTTTACAATGATGTGTGAAATGGTAAACAAAAAACTTGTTTTAGCATTGCAGAGTTGAATATCGTTTGTAAAGCCGCTGTTGCAGAGTTTGAGTTTCCACCAAGTCAAAATTATTAGCCCTCTTGTGATTATTTTTTTTTTTCTCCTAATATTTTCCAAATGATGTTTAACAGAGCAAGAGCAAGAGCAACGATTTTTTCACAGTATTTCCTATATATTTTTTCTTCTAGAGAAAGTCTTATTTGATTTATTTTGATTAGAATAAAAGCTGTTTTTAATTTTTTAAAACCCATTTTAAAGGCCACATAGTTTACGTCTTTTTTATGATTTAATATTAATATTATGGTTCTTCTGAGTGTGGCAGTTTACAGTAGGTTCAGTTCAAAACACAATTCAGATTTTTTTATTATAATGTGTTAAAAAGTGTCATGTTGGGGGCGTGTCCACAGCTCGCTGATTTAGGGGTGTGTTGCTTCACATGTAGACTAGTTTCGGCTTCCCGCCCAATGTAACAAGGGGGCGGGGCCATGACCCGCTCTGTGTTTGCAACACAGACAGGCAGATTGAAAGGAGGAGGATAGGATCAGCATTCAGTCGTACATGTACGACTCGGACACAGACCAAGCAGAGTACAAAATCATTTGTGTCTTTGTACAGTTTTACAGCCAACTATGTGCTAGTTTCAAGTGCCCAGCTTGTACACAGAAACTAATAACCACGCACACTGAATTAACTTTGACTGAGGCACCGGATGCGCCGCTCGAAGCCGCGACACGGCACACCAGACACTCTCTGTGGCGCGGCAGAGACATGAAGTGTCCCGAATCGTCGCGCCACGCATTTTTGAATTCTAAACATCGGCCCGCGGCGCCCAGCCGTCGACTTGAGTGTACCCTGATAGAAACCTATGTTTAGAATTCTAAAACGCATGCTAGTTAAGATCACAGGGAGCTTCTGGGATCGCGAGAAATGCAAACGGCTGAAGTATAAGGTAGACTCAATGAGAAGTACACATGTTTGCAAACCTACCTAAAGATACAACCAATAATTCCGATTAGAGCGATAATGTGGAGAATATTGATCTTGTGTTGAGCCCAATGAGCCTTGCATCTAAAAACAGAGCTAGGGTGTTTCTTTAGTGATATGGCTTCGACTCACGCTGAAAATGGCGGACGTGAATCAACAAACTGAGGATATGATGACGCACCTGTCAATCAATATTGGTGGGCGGGGGGACTGCACTCCTACGTCAAGTAGCGGTCGATTTGAAAACCGTTCCAATTGGTCCACTGTTTTTTATGTTGTTAAATTGAAAGAAAAGCACTGGGTGTGCTTATATCACCCCAATATGACGGTCTATACACCATACATGCACATATGTCTGTCCAAACAGCTTGAAAAGTAGATGTTTTACCATAGGTGCCCTATAATGTCAATAATATTATTCCCCATAAGCAATATATATGAGCAATATCACACCAGAAGCAGTGCAATGTGGTTGCATATCGGCTCTGGTGGGAGGCATGTGTTGTGGCTGAGTGCCTTAGTGTCCTACCAGTGACGATATATACAGCCATATCGCACTACTACGAGTGTGATATTGTATTTATACAACAGTTCAACGGCATAAGTGTGTATATCAAAAGAAAATCAAACACCGAGTCTAAAAACCCTTTTGTATGAGGGACTACTTTCTTCCGCCATTCATTCACATCTGCAGCTGACGTCAGAACAGGAGAAACCATTGCTCAAAAACATGTCACTTTAGAGCTAGTACTTGAATGATTCTCTAGCGTAATGTCTAAAGTGATGACAAAACGGGTGATTTTGCTCACATTTTAAGATTATAAGTCTGAACTGCATTAAAAGCCATCAGTCTAGAGATTTCCCAGTATTTATCTGTTGCAGTTGGGAGATCACAATAGTACTATGGTATAAATACAGCACTACAACACACACACAAGAGAGAGAGATCAACTTAGAAAGCCATTTACCTGTTTAATAATGATTTGATCAGCTGTAAATCACGCTGGTTTCTGTTGCCAACTTGTGGATGAACATTATCAACCGTCTTTGCTCAAGGACAGGCTAATGGCCGCCGAAGTCTCTCAGAAATTATTCATTCATTCATTTTCTTTTCGGCTTAGTTCCTTTATTAATCTGGGGTCGCCACAGAGGAATGAACCGCCAACTTATCCAGCATTTGTTTTACCCAGCGGATGCCCTTCCAGCTGCAACCCATCACTGGGAAACATCCACACACACTCATTCACACACATACACTACGGACAATTTAGCCTACCCAATTCACCTGTACCACATGTTTTTGGACTTGTATTGTGGGGGAAACCGGAGCACCAAGAGGAAACCCATGCTAACAAGGTCTCAGAAATTATAAATATTTTAAAATAGGCACTATCCTTATAGATAAACTGCATAATTGCAATATAAACAACTACATTCTCGCCTAAAAAAAGACTCAAAAGTAGATTATGTTGTCCAATAGCAGGAGTATTTGTCAAACTGTAGAGTGTTGTCTGCTTGTTGCTGTATGTGGGTGGAGTAATACACAAGACAAGAGTGAAGGGGTTAAGGGTGTGGGAGTGCTGTTACTGGCAGAATATCGCATGGCTATCAGCCAATCAGATTCAAAAACCAGACAGAACTGTTGTGTGTGTGTGTGTGTGTGTATTATATATATATATATTTATATATATATATATATATATATATATATATATATATATATATATATATATATATATATATATATATATATATATATGTATATATTATACACACACACACACACACACAACAGTTCTGTCTGGTTTTTGAATCTGATTGGCTGATAGCCATGCAATATTCACACACACACACACACACACACACACACACACACACACACACACACACACACACACACACACACATATATATATATATATATATATATATATATATATATATATATATACACACATACATACAGAACAAACCATCAATATACAACGATTTGCCTAATTACCCTAGCTTGCCTAATTAACCTAGTTAAGCCTGTTTAACAGAGCAAGGAAATTTTCACAGTATGTCTGATAAAATTTTTTCTTCTGGAGAAAGTTTTATTTGTTTTATTTCTGCTAAAATAAAAGCAGTTCTTAATTTTTTTAAACTCATTTTAGGGTCAAAATTATTAACCCCTTTAAGCTATATATTTTTTCGATAGTCTACAGAACAAACCATCATTATACAATAACTTGCCTAATTACCCTAACCTGCCTAGTTAACCTAATTAACCTAGTTAAGCTTTTAAATGTCACCTTAAGCTGTATAGAAGTGTCTTGAAAAATATCTAGTCAAATATTATTTACTGTCATCATGGCAAAGATAAAATAAATCAGTTATTAGAAATGAGTTATTAAAACTATTATGTTTAGAAATGTGTTGGAAAAATCTCTCCGTTAAACAGAAATTGGGTAAGAAAATATACAAGGGGCTAATAATTCAGAAGGGCTAATAATTCTGACTTCAACTGTATATGGCAATAAAGGTGTTATTTCAACTCTAACAGAGTTAAACATCAACACCAAAACATGTCCCAATATTTTCAGAGTTAAAATGACACTCTTAAAAGAGTTACTTGAACAGCACGACAAATTAATTATATTTACACTGTATTGAGCTAAAATACTCTGCTCTACACTACTGGGTGTTGATTTTTCCTTAACACCAGTGTTTAGAGTTAAAATTCTACACACTAACAGATGCAATTTAACTTTTAATGTTTTAACTTTAGTGTACCTAGTAAACATTTCAATACGCCTAAGAGATAGTGTACATTATTACATTATTAAATGTACATTATTACATAATGCTCTTGGAATATTAGAAAAAATCACAATTACAATTATGTTTTTATTGACTATATGTTAACATATGTAAGGCTGCAATACAAATTTGAAGTTGGATATTTAGCAATTTTTAGGTCTTTTATGCCAAAATTCTTTAGAAATAATATCTTGAATGATGGCTGTGTTTATTTATTTATTTATTTATTTATTTATTTATTTCTGATTTTCTAAACTATAGATTTTTTGGTCACAAAATTAGTCATATATTTTCAGCAGTAGTTTTCTATGTTTAGTTATATTTCAGACATTTAAATTCAATTTGTGAGAAAATGTATCTTTGGCCATCTTTTTTGAGTTTTGCAATTAATCAACATTGCTAATCAATCTTTGCGAAGTTTAATTTTGCAAAATTAAAAAAAAAAAAATTTTGCTCTGTGAGAAGTATAAAGGTTAAAAAATACTGAAGGACTGAAGGACTTTTGTAGCTAAAGTTTTTTTTCTTACAGTGAAGATGCTTAAAGCACATGCAGTTTAAACATAACAGATTTAATAACTCATTTCTAATAACTGATTTCTTTGCTATGATGACAGTACATTATATTTGACTACATATTTTTCAAGATACTAGTATTCAGCTTAAAGTGACAGCTTAAGGCTCAATTAGTGTAATTAGGCAAGTTATTGCATAACAGTAGTTTCTTCTGCAGACAATCAAAATATATATTGCTTAAAGGGGCTAATAATATTGAGCTATTAAAATAGGTTTCAAAATATTTAAACCTGCTTTTATTCTAGCCGAAATAAAACAAATAAGCCTTTCTCCGGAAGAAAAAAATATTATAGAAAATACTGTGAAAAAATCCTCTGTTAAACAGATTTTGGGAAATATTTATATATAAAAAAAAATTCACAGGAAGGCTAATAATTTTGACTTTAACTGATAATCGTTTTGAATAATCGTGATTACAATTATGACCAAAATAATCGGGATTATGATTCTCCCCATAATCGAGCAGCCCTAACAAGGAGGCTAAAGACCATGGCCTCTAGCATCTTTCGTAAGAGCACCTTTTGAGGTCAGAGGAGTGAGGTTTACCTGCATAGCACTTCGTTAGATGGTCTCCGTTACAAAACCATTCCAGATAACAGAACTGGCACCTTGATGTCAAAATGTTGACATTTATTTGATACTCACACCCTTTTGTCCAACAAAATAACGGCACAAAAAGTAATAATATATATAAAAGTTGTATAATATACTGGATATTATATCTCAGTAAAATGCATGTAAACTACCTTGATGTCAAAACGATATCAAATTGACATCTAATATAGGTGTCAATATATATATATATATATATATATATATATATATATATATATATATATATATATATATATATATATATATATATATATATATATATTGATTACAGTAGTCCTGTCATTGATTTTTGATGTGTTTTGATACCAATATTAGATGTCAATTGTATGTCCTTTTGACATCAAGGTAGTCAACTGACATCAAATCGATTAACATTTTTATGTGTGTAGGTGTGTTTCTTTAACGTTGTTTTGACATCAAAGTGCCCGGAAAGTTCCAACCCAACGTATGTCTACTTCCTGTGTATCCCTTTGAGAAGTTCCTGTTTTCTTTCTCTCCAGAGCTGCAGGTAATGAACACATCACCGTCCGAGACTCTAAATATCTTATGACGTGTTGTGTCGACTCACTTTAGGCGGATGGGAGGTTGAAGGACGCATCGCCATCGTTCTGTACTTCCCGCATATCAATTAATATGCAAATCAGGGCGTTTTACTCAAGGCAATCAAGTAGACGCCTCGCTGACTTTTTTTCCCCCCTTTTAATGTCTTTTTGATGTCACACCCAATGAGTTTCAACAGACCAATTAGGAGATTTAACGCCTCGCTAATATGAAAGATCATATTGCTGCTCTTGCTCCTGTACAAGCACACATACACATGCCCTCCTGTTGAATTATATAAGGAGCGCTCAGGTTTTTTCTACCTTGTCACTCATAAATGCGCTTTTTGTGATAAAGGCCCTCGAGCGATTGCTCACTTCAGTGGTTCGGTTGCTGTCAGCTTTACTTTTTGCTTTTCGGTTTGGGCTTGTCATCAAATATATGCTTAGGTTATGCCCTGCTGCCTTGAGGGATGTTGCCCCCGCTCTCAAACCCCCAACTTTGGCCAACATGTAGATGAGTTTAAAGGATTAGTTAGTTTCTAGAATTAAAACGTCTGTAATTGTAAAGAAATTAATGTTTCTGAGGAGAACATACTGGGTTTTTCCTTAACATAATGGGCTTCTATGGTTGTTGAGTGGTTTGAACTTCTAAACTGCTATTTCAAAGGGTGCCACGTGATCCCAGCTAAAAAATGAGAGATATGCAGTATATAGTTGAAGTCAGAATTATTTGCCCCCCCTTTGAATTTTCAGCAGTGACATTTTCACAGTATGTCTGATAATATTTTTTCTTCTGGAGAAAGTCTTATTTGTTTTATTTCGGCTAGAATAAAAGCAGTTTTATTTTTTTAAAGCCATTTTAAGGTCAAAATTATGAGCTCCTTTAAGCTATATATTTTTCGATAGTCTACAGAACAAACCATCTTTATACAATAACTTGCCTAATTACTCTAACCTGCCTAGTTAACCTAATTAACCTAGTTAAGCCTTTAAATGTCACTTTAAGCTGTATAGAAGTGTCTTGAAAAATATCTAGTCAAATATTATTTACTGTCATCATGGCAAAGATAAAATAAATCAGTTATTAGAGATGAGTTATTAAAACATTATGTTTAGAAATGTGTTGAAAAAAATCTCTCCATTAAACAGAAATTGGGGAAAAAATAATCAGGGGATGAATAATTCTGACTTCAACTGTATATATTTAAACCACAAAAGCTAATCTTTAATGAGCTGGGTTACCATCACCCTGTTTTAATGGGTACTTTAAAGCAGGGGTCACCAACATGGTGCCCACGGGCACCAGATCGCCTGTGAGGATCACATGAGTTGCTTGCGGGCCTGTTCTAAAAATAGCTCACCGTAGCGCCACTTACCAGTAACCTTCATCTAATATTTTTGTAGCTATTCTTTTTAAATCACACTTGCATTGATGTAAATTTGAAAATGACATCAAGTTATATATAAAAAAACTTATATAAAAAAAATATTAGCTGCCCAAATAGCATACGAATGTGGGCCACTTTAGGCAGTTATGCGGCACTGGTGGTATTCTTTCGGCCCAGACAAAATGAATGTGAGCCTGAAGTGGCCCACCTGTGCAATGGCAAAGGGGGCCAAATATTCAAATTCATATATGGGCCATTTAAGGCAAAGATTTGCCACTTATGGCAAAATGTAATCTGAATGTGAACCTAATGTGAAAAATGGTAAATTTGGCCCAAATGATGGAGGACAAATGTGGGCCACAGTTGGCAAAAATGTGGCATAGTCATTTAAGGGAAATCTGGGTCTAAACCTAAAGTGGCTTACACGTGTAAGTGCACATGTGGCCCAGTTATCCTAAAACAAATGTGGGCCACTTTTGGCAAATATTTGGCACAGTAAGCTCTGGCTATTGCGGCTGTGAGTCTAATGTGGCCCAGTTATCCTAAAACAAATGTGGGCCACTTTTGGCAAATATTTGGCAATTTGGCTATTGCGGCTGTGAGTATAATGTGGCCCAGTTATCCTAAAACAAATGTGGGCCATTTTGGCAAATATTTGGCACAGTAAGCTATGACTATTGCGGCTGTGAGTCTAATGTGGCCCAGTTGTCCTAAAACAAATGTGGGCCATTTTGGCAAATAATTGGCACAGTAAGCTCTGGCTATTGCGGCTGTGAGTCTAATGTGGCCCAGAGAAGATATGGCAAATGTGATCAACTAGAAGTCAAGTTATTACTTGCTGTTCTTACAACTGGGATCAACGACAAGACTTTTGTAAGGTAGTGTACTTGCCTTCTTGACTCTTGGTTGGTAGGTTACCAATACAACAATTAGCCTCTCTAATATTTTGATGGAAACGCACTTAATATCCATTTAAGAAATATGAAAAGATTTCACTTTAGGATACAAGCCCAGTTACTAGCTGTGGAATGCAAGTTTTTGTAGTTAAAAAATATATGAAATTATTTATTGACTTATTATAATGTCGAAAAGGCGTCACTGTGTTGCAGTGGCTAGCACTGTCGTCTCACAATAGGAAGGTCACTGGTTCGAGTCCCCACTGGGGACAACAGCCATTGACTTCCATAGATGTTTGTGTTTCTACTATGAATGTTGATGGCTGCTTTATTATATATATATATATATATATATATATATATATATATATATATATATATATATATATATTCACAGCATTCTTCTGAATATCTTTCAACAGAAGAAAGAAATTCATAAAAGTTTAGAACCAGTTGTTCATTCTGGCTCAGTGGTTAGCACTGTTGCCTCACAGCAATAAGGTCACTGATTTGAGTCCAGGCTGGGTCAGTTTTCCCCGTGTTTCCCCCACAGTCCAAAGACATGCAGTACAGGTGAAATGAATAAACTAAACTGACCTTAGTGTATGTTTAAATGAGTGTTTATGGGTGATTCCCAGTACTGGGCTGCAGCTAGATGGGCCACCGCTGCTTAAAACCTATGCTAGATAAGTTGGTGGTTCATTCTGCTGTGGTGATCCCTGATAAATAAAGGCACTAAGCCGAAGGAAAAGGATTGAATGAATGAATGACTAGTCTTTCTGAATCTTGTGTTATTGGCAAACCCTTCCTAGTTTTGAGGTAAATTGCGGCCTGAGGCGTATACTTGCAGGGGGGGTTTCTGTAGATGTTACTAACACACACACACACACATACACACACACTTGACAACAGGCGTCCTTCATTTCAGTGGTGAGTATCTTGAGCCTGTAACCTGAAGCTACAATGCAAATGCTCTTTATCGATATTTGTCATCGTTACACTAGCTTGATATGCGTCTTGCAGCGTGAAGAAGACAATATGCGCTTGTCTCTTCGTGTGTGGGTACCTTTGCCCTGGCAGATAGTGAGAGGAATGATGGAAAGAATAGGAATTTGAAGTAAACAAGAAAAACAAACCAAGGGAACGCAACGGAACATGAAAAAGACTAGTTAATTGAAAATTGCGGGGTGCTTTATCTCTGTAGCTGTGGGCGGGATCCTTTTTGAAGTCTCGCCTCCTTGGGGAATCGTCTAGTGTTCGGGATTAGACACGCAGCATGTCTCTGTGTATGCGTGTGTGTGTATGTGTGTGTGTGGAGTCCCAATCCTGTTGGCACTCTGGCCTGATAGATGCTATTTCCCATAATCCCTCAGTCACTCTCGAGTATACTGTGTCGGTGTTTGATTTCCTTCAGTTTGGAGTGTTTTGTTGGTTGTGTGCGCATCCTGATTTCATTATATAACATCAGCATAATGCTCATCATGAACCAGTGCATTTCTCAGCTGGGTCAGTGCTTTGGGATGCAGATTTTATATTGGATATACATTAGCATAACTTGACATTTCTGCTAAAATTGTGCACAGTACAGTGCTAGGAAATTATATTATATTTGCACTGACAGTCCCAGTTTAGGCTTGTTTTAGCCAAGACATCTGTCACGATCACCAGCGATCCAGCCTGTGCAGATCACTGTTAAACACACAGATCCCATAGGACTACAAATCTGCTGGTAAATGGACTACAAGGACCAGTCATGCACCACACACACACAACTGATTCCTTCATTCATTAATTTTCTTTTTGGCTTAGTCCCTTTATTAATCCGGGGTCGCCACAACGGAATGAACTGCCAACTTATCCAGCACATGTTTTAAGCAGCGGATGCCCTTCCAGCTGCAACCCATCTCTGGGAAACATCCATACACACTCACTGACACTCACACTACGGACAATTTCGCTATCCCAATTCACCTGAACCGCATGTGTTTGGACTGGGGGAAACCGGAGCACCCGGAGGAAACCAACGCGAACACAGGGAGAACATGCAAACTCCACACAGAAATGCCAACGGACTCAGCCAAGGCTTGAACCAGCAACCTTCTTGCTGTGAGGCAACAGCACTACCTACTACACACAACCGATTTCTGATCCTGACTAATTGCAAACACACAGCTGATGCTGCCCAAGTACTGATTACACACGCACATATATATGTTCACTTTGACACACTCATTGTTAAGTCTTGTTTACTGTTTAGTGACATTACAACACGTTTCCTATGTCTTGCTTTGCTGTGTTTTGATCTGCGCCTTGTTTATCCCTGCCTTCTGACCATCTGCCTGTGCATCTGACTACGACTCTGGATTGCCTGCACACATCTGTTTGCCCCTGTGTTGACCATTGTTTACCTGATCTCTCTAATAAACCTGCATTTGTTTCCACACCCCTGTATTCAGCGTTCACTTCACATTACAACATCTATGTTTAGATGTATGTAAAACAGCTACTTGAGTTCTTTTGTCATGTTTTTGAATGATGAGCCCCTGCAAATTAGTGTAAATGGAAAAGAGGTCCAAGAACTGATCCCCGAGGAAGCCCTGTGACTGGTGTATCTTGGATATTTCTTCCCCCACAACCCTGAAAGATCTGCCGGTGAGGTAAGACTAAAACCAGCGGAGCCCCTAACTGATGACCTAGAACAGTGTTTCTTGACCACGTTCCTTGAGGACCATCAGCTCTGCACATTTTCCATGTTTCATTAACCAAACACACCTGATTCAGATCATCAGCTCATTAGCAGAGACTGAAAGACCTATAAAGGGTGTGACAAACAAAGGAGACATCCAAAACATGCAGTGTTGGTGGTCGTCCAGGAACGTGGTTGAGAAACACTGACCTTTACCAGCTTTAGCAATCTACAAATCAAAGTTTGAGAGATAGATGTCCACCTGATAGTAAAAACTTTTTTTTAATATATAATAATTTTATGTTATATTTATGGGTGACACAGTGGCTCTGTGGTTAGCACTGTCGTCTTACAGCAAGAAGGCTGCTAGTTCGAGTCCTGGCTGGGCCAGTTGGCATTTCGGTGTGGAGTTTGCATGTTCTCCCCGTGTTGGTGTGGGTCTCCTCCGGATGCTCCAGTGTCCCCCACAGTTCAAAGATATGCGGTAGGTGAATTGAATAAACTAATTTGGCTGTAGTGTGTGTTAGAGAATGAATGTGAGTCTGTATGGATGTTTCCAGTACTGGGTTTTGGCTGGAAGGGCTTCCACTGTGTAAAACATATGCTGGAATGGTTGGTGGTTCATTCCGCTGTGGCGACCTCTGAAATGGAGACTAAGCCGAAGGAAAATTTATAAAAAAAATTTCAATGTTATATTTATATATTTGCAAAAAATATACATTTCTAATCTGAACTATAGTTTGCTTGGTTAACTTCCAAAAAATAAATAAATAAAATAAATCCATTACTGTTATGACATTTAAAAAAAAGCTTCTTATTGGGTGTGTTAATTATAATTTTCTATTCACATTGAACAATGGTTATTTAGATTTTAAAAAAAAAATGCTCAATATTTTAAATATATTTAAAATAATAAAAATAAATAAAGGTTTGGAACCGCCTAAGGGTGAGTACATTTTTTTTTTTTATTGGATGATCTATCCTCTTGATGCACAAAGAATAAATAATTTATCATGCCGATATTCTTTGTTCATTTACACTACCAAAACATTTTCTCATTTAACACGCATCATCAATTGTTTTCTTTATTTTTATAATTTCCCAATTCTGTTTTCCTCCTCTCCTCTGTTTGACCCATCAGCTCAAACAACAGTCTAAAGGTTGGCCAAAATTGCTGAGAATCACCTTCAATTTTCTCATCTGTACCTGTTAGACCTGAGTTTGTTTGTCTCCTTCATTCACTCACACCTGCTGCTCCTTCCTCCTCCACCTCAGCTGTGCCATTTTATTCTTCTTCTAGACTGATTAATTGGATTTACTAACCTTTTTTTAAGGATAACTGGTTACAAACAGTTTATATGGGCTAAATTTAAACAAACAAATTAAGTTGAACATTACTAAGTTTGATTCATTTGTTCAAATTCAGCCCATATATTGTTTGTAACCATTCATTCATTCATTTCTTTTCGGCTTAGTCCCTTTATTAAT
The DNA here is from genome assembly GCF_903798145.1 of Danio aesculapii. NCBI lineage: Eukaryota > Metazoa > Chordata > Actinopteri > Cypriniformes > Danionidae > Danio > Danio aesculapii. Next base: position 31,659,685 of record NC_079452.1, on the reverse strand, counting down.
CAGGGGTCACCACAGCGGAATGAACCGCTTGTTTGCAACCACTTGCCTTAAAGTTTAGTAAATCCAACGAATCATTTTTTTCATTGTAGTTTAAAAACAACTTTGTACAGATTAAACAACTCCACTTACGAATTCAATACAAAAATATAATTAAAAAATGTGTAAAGTGAAGGTCATCATCAATAAAAGAACATAAAACACCTTCAGTAGGCCACACAAAATAATCTCCAATGTACTTAAAACTTCAAATCAATTAAAAATCTTCATTCATTCATTTTCCTTGGGCTTAGTTTTTTTTTTATCAGGAGTCGCCACAGCGGAATGAACCACCAACCATTCCAGCATATGTTTTACAGAGCGGATGCCCTTCCAGTTGCAACCCAGGACTGAAAAACATCCATACAGTCATTCACACACACGCACACTACGGCCAATTGAGTTCATCCAATTCACCTATACCACATGTCTTTGGACTGTGGGTGAAACCGGAGCACCTAGAGGAATCCCACACTAATACGGAGAGAACATGCAAACTTCACACGAAAATACCAACTGATCCAGCCGGGACATGAACCAGTGACCTTCTTGTTGTGAGGCGAATGCCCTACCCACTGTGCCATTGCTCTGCCATAAATAAATCAGACTTTTAAAAATGTAAATACTGTCACTTGACAGAAAGAGGACAATGCACAATCGCAAAAACAAAAGTAGCTTGACTAGAGTAGTCAGCATTGAACTCTATTGTGATTGTTTATGTTTTTACTATAATAAGTTCATTATAATTTCCCAGAGATGGGTTGCAGCTGGAAGGGCATCCGTTGCCTAAAACATGTGCTGGATAAGTTGGCGGTTCATTCCGCTGCGGCGACCCCAGATTAAGAAAGGGGCTAACTTGAAAAAAAAATGAATGAATGAAGTTCATTATAAAACATTAAATTACACTGCATCATTAATTAATAAGTTTTAAAGCAATGTTTTCTTGTTATTTTTAAATATTAGCAAATAAATTAGGAAATAACCCTTGGCAAGTTTAATGTAATGCGATTTGGTATATTTAACTTTGGCCCACGAACCTCAACCAAGTTTGGTTTGGGCACACCTGTTTAAAGATTTTTGAGAACATTTGGTGCAGATTTTAGTTTTATGTTCCTATATGTATCTTTTGTAAAACTTAATATCAATTTTCAATCTTGACTGTGTTAAAAAAGAGATGATTAAAATCTGCATTCTTTTCAGTTTGCTTTTTTATGATAAATAGATATTTTGCTTATCCAAACAATGAAACCCAATATATATATTTTCACCAAATGAATTCTTTAAAACATCAAGAAATTAAATCAATCAAAAATAGCCTGTAAAAAATTAAACAAAGAGAGGCAGGGAGGGTGGCCCACTTCTTTTTACTATCTATTTGTGTTTTAATTATAGAAAGTTCACGAAGACTAAAAAAAGGCATCTGTTCAGTTTCTTCAAAAGCAAAGCGAGAATGAGCGGGAAGAAAAACAAAGAGGAAGATGACAGACGCGAGAGATGCTGACAGAGAGAGTGAGACCGTCGAGGTGACGGAGAATCGAAGAGGCGTCAAACACGAGAAAAGGAGAAAAACTTCTGAACCAAAGGAGAAAATGAAACGTTAGAGGAAAGGTTTGTGCTGTGCTCGAAAGTATTTCATGTGTGAGGTTTGTTATTTTTAACACAATCAGCACTTAATTTGAACATGTCTTAAAGGCACAGTTCACCCGAAAATGAAAATACCGTCAGAATTCACACACCCTCCATTTTGTTTAAGGATATTTTGAGCAATGTTGTAAACGCATTGACTTGCTATGGATGTCAATAGCGGTTTCTAACGTTCTTCATAATAAAAGACATCAATGAAGGTTTGGAATCACTTAAGGATGAATTAAGTTTTGTTGTTGTTAAACTAATCCTTAAAAACACAGAAGGAAATCAATCTTGAGAACTGTCATGTTAGCTTAAATGCGCACATCAGTATAGCATATTTTTGTGAGACTTCACCACAATAATTAAGATTTTTACATTAATGGGCTACTGTGAGTGGTAGGTTTAGGATTGGGGTAGGTGTAGAGGTTAATAAAACACAATTTAATAAGTAATTTAATCAATAAAAAGTCACGCTAACTTTGGGCCGCAGCTGTAACGTTATGCCCTCAAGCAACAACTAGGGGAACCTGTGGCAAAATATTTAGCTAAACTATTAATTATTTTGTCATGTATTATTTTCCCCATTGTTTTCATCTCTACTGTCTGTCATTAATTTAGTGGTGGTTGTTGTTTTTAACATAATTATAGCACTTATTGAATGTTTCTAGTTGAGAACTGAACGGATTTCTTGTCTTATCTAGATTTAGGTTGAGTAATTGGGTGGAATGATCAAGTAATGCACCTAATATGTCTCTGAAATCTACTCAACAGATTTCATTATGATTTTGTGATCAATTTGATCTTTTTAAATCTAATTTTGCATTTTTTCTCATGCAGTTCAGTCTTCATACGAAAGGGGGCAGTGTGGAGCTGCGCATTACCCTCATCCCGCTGTTGTTTACACACTGAAAACCTTTTGTGATGTGTTGAGTGAGTTTTACTGCATTGCTTTTGGAGGAAATGTTTACATTATGATTTAGAGTGTTAAATCACCACTTTAGCTTTTTAAATAAAACGCTATGGCAAATGAGATTCCTTTAATATATCTCTTGTTTATTCTAAGCACAAGTGAGATTAAAGGGAAATCCGCTATAGGGGTTTAAGCCTGTTTAAGCAGAAGAAAAATATTAATGGTAATCTCACATTACCCATAGAGTTTCAGAGGGATTCTCAGAGTTTTAAACTGAGCACAGCTTTTCCGAGACACAAACGATGAAGCTTAAAATGTGCTGATATTTTAATTAGCAACTTATTACGTAATGAGTACTTTTAATTATGTAATATGACATTGTAAAATGCACATAATTAGATCAAAGTGACTTTTTATTGATCACATGATTGTATTTTGATTGACATTGTCAGTTAATGGTCAAAAGCCATGTAGGTGAGCTATAAAATTTGCTTTCTAGTAGGGCCGCACAATATTGGAAAAAATATGACATTGCGTTTATTTTTCAGCGATATATATTACAATATAGTTTATACTTGGAAAGAATTTTTGGTCGCACTTTATTTCTTTATTTATTTCAATTTTATTACATTGCGATATCGATGCTGAAATTATATATTGTGCAGCCCTACTTTTTTAGTGTTTTTTTAACTTTGTTTCAGCTTTAATTATTATTTTTGAAAACTATGTTTTAAAGGGTTTTATGCTGCTGTTAATGAATGGAATTAATTGAGTCTTTTTGTATTTTTACATCAATACTAAAGTCATTTTCAAATCTTTGTGACAGATTGGTCAACAATAATCTTAAACTCATCAAAAAGTAATCAGATTACATTCCCTAGACTCAAAAGTTACTTTTGCTGCTTGTTCTTATAACGACTTTTAAAATTTAAAATTTAAATTTAAAATTATTATTTAAAATTAGTTTAAATAACAATTATTAAGGTATTTTGAGGACAACTTAATTGTTTTATGTTCAATCCACTTAAACTTGTAAAAACGATTAAGTCAACTTAATGGATTTGTATTGGGGCAACATGAAGAAATTGTTTGGAACCAAGCACATTTACAGTGTACATTACACCCTTTTTTCCATCATGTTTCACACTAATTTTAGTTAAAATCTCAGTAATTTTGAATCGTTTTTGTCATTTTCATTAGGCTATTTGTTTTATGAGTCAGTGCATTTTTTTAAGTTTAATATAATTGGTGCTAGTTGTTTTAGTTCTGCAAGTTAACATAAATTGCAGCAAATATTAGGATTTTAATATTTTATTTTATTCCAGTTTTGGCTTTTGTTTCAAGTACCATTTTTAATCTGATCATTTTCTAATCAAATTATTGGATTAATATCTAGTTAACAATAATAACAACAATAATAAATGCAAAGGTTGGAAACAATTATCATCAAATTAATGTAATGTCTAATTATCAGAGATCCATCAAATTAATTTCAAAATGTCTTGTTACATTATTTTGCATCATATTTTTGTGAACAATTTTCAAAGAATCATAGATTATTTTACCAAAATGAAACGGGAGAGGGGGGGATACGGTGGCTCAGTGGTTAACACTGTCACCTCACAGCAAGAAGTTCACTGGTTTGATTCCTGGCTGGGTCAGTTGTCATTTCTGTGTGGAGTTTGCATGTTCTCCCCATGTTGGCGTGGGTTTCCTCCTGGTGCTCCTGTTTCCCCCAGTCTAAAGACATGCTCTATAGGTGAATTGAATAAACTAAATTGGCCGTAGTGTATGTGTGTAAATGTGAGTGTATTGGGGTTTCCCAGCACTGGGTTGCAGCTGCAAGGGCATCCTCTGTGTAAAGCATATGCTGGATAAGTTGGCGGTTCATTCCACTGTGGTGACCCCTAATGAATAAAGGGACTAAGCTGAAGGAAAATGAATGAATGGGTAAAACAGGAGAGTTTTATGGTTTTCCTGTGGGTGCTGGATTCGTATTCCAGGCAAACACTAATTGAATATTTGACTTTAACCCAGAAGTATCATGTAATGGACAATGCTCTTGTCTTCTGCTTCTCTCCTAAGGTCATTGGTGGGGTTTCCTGCTCCTCGGTGATGTGTTGACTGCTGTGTTTGGGTCAAAAGATCAGCCAATTTACCCGTCCTCATGGCAGCGCAGAGGTTTCAGTGACAGCGCTGGTGAGAGGCGGACACTTCGCTTCACTGCTGGAGCACAAGGTCAGAGGTCATTCATATAGTTGAAGTCAGAATTATTAGCCCTCTTTGCCATGATGGCAGTACATAATATTTTACTTGATATTTTTCAAGATACTAGTATTCAGCTTAAAGTGACATTTAAAGGCTTAACTTGGTTAACTAGGCAGGTTAGGGTAATTAGGCAAGTTATTGTATAACGATGGTTTGTTCTGTAGACTGTCGAAAAAAATATTGCTTAAGGAGGCTAATAATATTGACCTTTAAATGGTTTTTAAGAAAATTAAAAAACACCTTTATTTTGGCCGAAATAAAACAAACAAGACTTTCTCCAGAAGAAAAAATATTACTGGAAATACTGTGAAAAATTTCTTGCTCTGTTAAACATTTGGGAAATATTTTAAAAAAGGAAGGCGAATAATTTTGACTTCAACTGGACATGGGTAGGTGAAATGTTCTGCGGTGTCACATGCAAAACACTGTTTAAAATTGTGTTTAGAATTAAAAAAAAAAGAAATGTAATGATAAAATAACAAAACGTTTATTTAAAGTTTTAAAGCTTCATTTAATTCCACAATAAACACTTAAATGACTTTAAAATGGACTGATTGTTTAAAGAATAACTATTCTGAATAACATTCTAAGAACAGTAAGGAAGTGGTTTCATTATACCAGCACAACAGTATTTACATAATATATATTTTTAAATATTACAGAAAAAAGACAACACAATTGTACATTTAATATAGATATTGAAATATTGCATTTATTTTAAAATGTTAGTCTTGAAAAGGAGCTGTATACACATTTCTGCTGTTCATTTACTTGACAAAACAACAGTGATTTGGGGCCTGAAATTCAAAAATCTCAGATTAATTAAGAATATTTATAATTAAAATGAGATTTGTTTAATAAAAAGTCACAAAGCAGGATCAAAAAATTGATTTGGAAACAGTGAAAATGCATTTTTGTATATTAAAACTGTATAAATTCATTATAATGTATACATTTACAGTTCTATACTTTTATATACTGTGCATGTTTGTATTTATTCATTATTTCATACATTCATTCGTGTATTTACTCATGTATGTTTGTATGTTGTTGGGTTTTTTTGTACCAGAAAAATAACTGTTGATAATACATTTCTGGCAATGTGATCATTCAAAGCTTAAAAAAAGATTTTTTTTTTTAAAGGGGACATATTATGCGAAAATCACTTTTATTAATGATTAAACACAAGTGTGTGGCAACAGTATGATAATATTGGCAGCTTCTATTGGTAAAAAGTTATTAATTATATTTTTTATAATCATAAATACACTGCAGAAACCCTTTTATTGACATTCTTCCCTTTTTATGGGTCATCAGAGGCGGATAGCCCTGCCCATTAGTGACTATCTGTCCCTCATTAGCATAGGAGATTAGTCTTGTTTTTGAATCTGCCACTATGCTGGCACACAGGGATTTGTAGCTCCACCCTCCTTTGAAAAGAGCACAATCTCATTTGAATTTAAAGCGACAGTCACCAAAACAGCACAATTAGGGTCAAAGCCTAAAAGGGGCAGTTTCAAAACATTGTTTGTGGGGAGTTTTGAGCTGAAACTTCACATACACACACTAGAGACATCAGTGACTTATTTTACATTATGGAAAAAGGGGCATAATAGGTCTCCTTTGAATAATCATAAAATGTTTCATATTAAACACAACTGTAAGCAATCCATAATTTATTGAAAGTGAGATATGCCAAAGGACCCAAAAGAAAATACTTTGACTACTTCTTTTATTGTTGTTATACAAATTATTCATTGTGTGTTTGGTTGCTGTCGTCACAAGCAAAGCACAGCCTGTGAAAAGAAATTTGACGACATATCATTTGAACAGAGCTGTGTGTGTTTGTCTTTCTTTGTTTCTCTGAACATTTGCTCTCTTTGTGTCGGTGTCTGACAGCATCTTCATCTTTCATTTTGCTCTCATACTGAAAGAACAAAGATGTTTTTCTTTGGTTGGTTAAATCACCTTTATTGTGGAGACACTGTTAACTCAGTGGGCTGTAGGAAGAAGAACAGCAGAGCAGCAGAGAGTGAAAGTGTTTGTTTGTGCTTGTCTTTTGCCTGTGGTTCTCGACACGCAAACACACAAACATGAGGTGTTGCTTCTTCCTGGAGGCAAATCCCTCCCAAATATCCTCCAAACACACTCCGTTTCCTTCTTTATTGTGTCTAGTTGTTTTTTTTTTTTACTTATTTGTTACGATGACCCTGCAATGTAAAGATACAGTATTAAGATAAGACGCTATACCTAGAGAACAGATGCGATCAAACCAGTCCTATTCACGATGGAATTTTTCAGTGTGATTTGCGAAACAAGATACCATGATAAGTGTTGAATACTTTAGCTCATCCATGAATAATATTTCTGCACATAGGATGTTTTGAAGAATAGGCATGGGCCGGTATGATTCTGATAGTATGATAACCTTGGTTAAAAATATCACGGTTTCACAGTATTGTGATTACTGCTCTAAAATATTATCTTTTTTGAATTGTCTGGGTAAAAAAACAACAATTATTTCCCTCATTAAACACAATATACTTTTATTTTAAGAAACATCGAAAATATTTTGGATGTAAACATGTCATTAACAGTAATTGTGCACCATTAAAATATAGTATTTAATTTGCTGTAAATTGAGATACAGTAAAACAAATAAGCACGAAACATGACCAATCACAGAAAGGGATTTTTTTTCTGCCTGGAGAAAGAAAACACAAATGCAAAAAGCTGGCAGCTACAAGGTGTGTGCAAATGCTTTTATGTTTCTAAAAATACTGTATTTTCTTGGTTTAATTAATAAAAATAAATACAGTAAGTAAATAAAACTAAATTTGTATTTGTGCATCAATTAATGATGTGTGGTTAAAAGGCGAAAAAACTAAATGAAGTAGTTGTTAAAAACAAACAAAAAAAAAAACTTGCATATATCGTAGGAACAGTATGACAGAAAATTTTGGCAGTTTTAAAACCTTGACTTTTCCAAACCGCGGTAAACCTTGAAACCGGTTATTGTCCCATGCCTAATAAAGACCACACCTCGCATGATTCCACACTCGTCACGGTATCATCAAACTACACTTTTGTTAGTTGTGAATATGTGCCCTCTAGTGGTTAAAATTATATACTGTGCCTTTAACTGCTCTAATGAAGTAAAAGTACCTTATTTTTCTCCACTAGTGATGTTCACATATTCAATTATACTATGGATGTACCAAATTTTGGGCTGGTGAAACTGATCATTTATAATGGCATTTCCGAGTTTTGGCCAAAAGAGGAAAAACGGCCAAAATATGATTTGGAAAAAAAGAGCAGTGGAGCACACGCACTATATGGTGAAAGATAAAATAGCTCTGTTGTATGGTTCTTTGTGAGGGAAGAAGAAGACAGGGTCGGCGTAAGGTAGTAACAATGTTTCTTTATTTTTATTTCTTTTCCGGGCATCAACAACAACTCCTCAAGGTGGTTGTTGCTTCGCTCTCTCTCTCTCTCGACTGGTCTCTCTCGCTCCCTTAAGGCGTCTCTCCGACCCAATCACTAGAGAAAACAGGTGTTATTAATTATTTCTGATTGGGCTACTGACCAGCCGCCGGTGTCTCCACTCTCTCTCTCCCCCTTTCGGGTGTTCAGCCACGCTCTCCCCACCACATACCCCCACCGCCCGTCTCAGGCCGGGCAGCCGTCCGGCCTGCGGCCCCCCTCCCCCCCTCCCGCCCGGGAGAGGAAGTCAGCCACGACCATCTGCGCGCCCGGCCTGTGGACCACCTTGAATTTAAATGGTTGTAAAGCGAGATACCAACGGGTGATCCGCGCGTTGGTATCCTTCATGCGGTGGAGCCACTGGAGGGGAGCATGGTCCGAACAGAGGACGACTTCTCGCCCCAGGAGATAATACCGGAGGGTGAGGACCGCCCACCGTATCGCCAAACACTCCCTTTCTATGGTGCTGTACCTAGCCTCCCGGTTGGACAGTTTCCGGCTGATGTACAGCACTGGGCGCTCCTCTCCCTCAACCTCCTGGGAGAGAACCGCCCCCAGACCCCGTTCAGATGCATCTGTTTGTAAAAGAAAGGGGAGAGCAAAGTTAGGAGCGTGCAATAGCGGCCCCCCGCAAAGTGCAGCCTTAACCTCGGTGAAGGCCTGTTGGCACTGCTCCGACCATTGGACAGTATCTACTTCCCCCTTTTTAGTAAGATCAGTCAGGGGGCTGACGAGGTCCGAATAATTTGGTATAAACCGTCTGTAATATCCCGCCAGACCCAAAAACTGTCTTACCTCCTTTTTGGTCTTGGGTCTTGGACAAGTTGCAATTGCTGCAGTTTTATCAATTTGGGGCTGCACCTGCCCATGGCCCAAGTGGAAGCCCAGATACCTCACCTCCACACGCCCAACCGCGCACTTCCTCGGGTTGGCCGTAAGCCCGGCCCGCCTCAGCGCCGTTAACACCGCCCGCACATGTTGCATATGCCGCTGCCAATCATTACTGTATATGATTATATCATCCAGATAGGCAGCGGCATATGCCGAGTGACGGGCCAGTATTTTGTCCATCAGGCGCTGGAACGTGGCCGGTGCCCTGAACAACCCGAACGGAAGCGTCACAAATTGGTGTAAACCAAACGGCGTCGTGAAGGCCGTTTTTTCACGGGATAAAGGAGTTAGGGGTATCTGCCAATAGCCTTTTGTCAGATCCAATGTCGAATAATATCGAGCAGCGCCTAACCGGTCGAGCAATTCGTCAACCCGCGGCATTGGATACGCGTCGAATTTCGACACAGCATTTAATTTGCGATAATCCACACAAAATCGGACCGACCCATCTGTTTTGGGTACCAAAACGATCGGGCTGGCCCAGTCACTGCGGGATTCTTCTACTACACCCATTTCCAGCATTTTTCTTAATTCATCCTGAACCACCTTTTTTTTGTGTTCAGGCAAGCGATACGGTCGGGTCCTTACGACCACGCCCGGTTCGGTCTCGATGTGGTGCTGAATTAAGTTAGTGCGACCGGGTAGGGGGGAGAACACGTCTGCAAATTCAATTTGGAGGCGCCGGACATCGGTGAGCTGAGCGGGCGAAAGATGGTCACCCCCGGCGACCAGGGTGTTTGCCCCATTCCGGCTAACACTCTCCGGTCCCAGGTCATCCTCGCTGGTAACAAGTGCCGCCAGCATCACCTCCTCCGGCTCCCTCCACAGTTTTAATAAATTAATATGATAAATTTGACGTGCTCCCCTCCTGTCCGTTCGCACCACCTCATAATCAAGATCGCCAACTCGTCGTGTGACCACAAACAGCCCTTGCCACTTGGCGAGTAATTTGGAACTGGAAGAAGGCAGCAGTACAAGGACTTTATCTCCCTTTGTGAATTTTCGTAGTTTAGTGCCCTTATCATATCGCCTGCGTTGTTCCTCCTGGGCCTTGAGCAAATTCTCCGTAGAGAGCCGCCCCAGTGTGTGGAGTTTTGCTCGTAGGTCCAGGATATATTGAATTTCGTTTTTGCTTTGTGAAGGCTCGTCCTCCCAAACCTCTCTAACAACATCCAAAACCCCACGGGGCTGTCTGCCGTAGAGAAGCTCGAAGGGGGAAAACCCCGTGGAGGCTTGGGGAACCTCCCGCACAGCAAATAATAAGGGCTCCAACCACTTATCCCAATTTTTCGCGTCCTCGTGAACGAATTTACGGATCATTGATTTAAGCGTGCGATTAAACCTTTCCACCAGCCCGTCTGTTTGTGGGTGATAGACGCTGGTGCGAATCGATTTAATGCCCAATAATCCGTAAAGTTCGCGTAGTGTACGTGACATGAACGCGGTGCCTTGATCAGTGAGGATCTCCTTGGGGATCCCCACTCGGGAGATCAGACTAAACAGAGTTTCCGCAACACTCTTTGCTGAGATGTTACGGAGCGCTACTGCTTCCCTCTAATGGCCCGATGAGATCCATACCAATTCTCTCGAAGGGGATCTCCATGATTGGTAAAGGGCGCAATGGCGCTTTTGATGTGGCCGGTGGGTTCACCAGTTGACATTCACGGCATGCAGCGCACCATCTGCTAACATCCCCGTGAATGCCCGGCCAAAAGAATCGGGTCATGAGGCGATTTAGAGTGGCCGCTTGACCTAAATGTCCGGCCATGGGATTCGAGTGAGCCGCCTGGAAAAGCATTTCCCGGCGGCTCTTTGGTACTAATAATTGGGTTGTATCTTCCTTTGTTTGAGTGTCTTGGGTCACTCGATACACCCTGTCATTAATAATCTTAAAATACGGATAGGACAGGGGTCGATCAGGCTGGAGGATTCTCCCATCAATGACCTGCACTCTTTCAAGTGCATGTCTCAGCGTGTCGTCACGCGACTGCTCCAGGGGAAAGTCTTTCCACCGGGAAATTCCCGGCCCTGCCCCTGAGTCAGCGCGTGACGTCATCACTTGGGATTCCCCCAGCTGAGCGACCCCTATTCGGCGATTTATTTTTCCAAGACACACCCGCGCTTAGGATTTCCAGTAATTTGTTAAAATCAGGCCAATTCGTCCCCAGGATTAGCGGGTGTTTGAGGTGTGGATTAACTGCTACCTCCACATTATGCTTTTTCCCCCTGAATTGAATTTTCATAGCCGTTAGCGGATAGTGTCTTACCTCTCCGTGCACACACCTTACCTGCACCGTGCGGCTCTTATCCAATGCCGAGCGTTGCACCAAGCATTGGTGGATGGAGGTTTGGTTACAGCCTGAATCCACCAAGGCCTGATAGGTATCCCCCTTAATACTCACCGGTATTTGATACAGCCCATTGCGACCGGGGGCGACGGCTGGCGCGTCGGGCAGGCGGATCAATGCCCCCACCTCCATTACGGAGCAGTTCTCTGGGGCATGATCCTCCCCCCCGCAATGCCAACACGCCGGCCCAGACCTTCCCGTTACACCCCCGGGGCCAGCAGGACCAACCGATTGGGCCGGAGAGAGACCTGTCGGGGCCTGAAACCCGCCCATAGTTCGGGCGTCCCCCTCCCGATCCCGATAAGCGCCCCAGCGAGGCGTGAAGCGCTGAGGGTCCGGGCCTGGGGTTCGCCTCCTGGGCGCCGGGATGGGCGGTCCCCGCGATCTGGGCCTGGGAGTGGGAGGAGAGAGAGACAGAGATGGGACAGGGGGGGAGGGAGAGAGAGAGAGGTTATTTCGCCGACCCTGGACCTCGCTACCAGGTGATCCTCCGCCAGCTGGATGGCCGTGTCCAGATCGTCTGGCCGGTGGCACTGGACCCATTCCGATGTTCGGGAAGGAAGGCGGGCTATGAAGTGCTCCAGTACCACGGCATCCACGACCTGGGCGATGGTCCGGTCATCCTGTACCAGCCATCTTGGCAGCGAGATCTCTTCTTCTTCCCGGGTTTCGGCACTGTTGTATGGTTCTTTGTGAGGGAAGAAGAAGACAGGGTCGGCGTAAGGTAGTAACAATGTTTCTTTATTTTTATTTCTTTTCCGGGCATCAACAACAACTCCTCAAGGTGGTTGTTGCTTCGCTCTCTCTCTCTCTCGACTGGTCTCTCTCGCTCCCTTAAGGCGTCTCTCCGACCCAATCACTAGAGAAAACAGGTGTTATTAATTATTTCTGATTGGGCTACTGACCAGCCGCCGGTGTCTCCACTCTCTCTCTCCCCCTTTCGGGTGTTCAGCCACGCTCTCCCCACCACAAGCTCAGTATTGTTTTTTTGTTTTTTTTTTGTCTATTTTCCGTTTATAAACCCATAGTTATCTATGCAGCTCTGGTTTCCCCCACAGTCCAAACGACATGCCGTATGCTGTAGGTGAAAACTCATACGTGCTATTTATCAAAAATATACACGGCACCTTCTAGGGGATTTGTGAAAACAAAAACTGCTAGAAGTAGTCCAGGGTACATATTTTCAGTTCTCATCAATGTAGGCCTGGGCACATATTTCCAATGAGCCTGGGTTGCAAATTTTAATGCTACATTAGTAGTACATTTAGTAGCTAATTTGTTGCAGTTATTTCTTGGACACCCTGTTCAGTTTCGATGCTCCTCGCAGACATAAGCGTCTCCTATCAGCCAAACGGTTTTGTTTTGTTTTTGTTCAATAAACAACTGTTTATTGAACTACCCCTGGTAGACTTCAAACAACCACAATAAATAAATAAGCCAAAACAAAATATAAATAAATAAGTAAATACATAAGTAAATAAATAAAACAAAAAATAAAGAAATGTGCACAGCAGCCTCTGGTGGATTAACAAGAAATAGCACATATCTAATCTGCCAAATTATTTAGTTTTGTTTTTGTATTGTTTTCCGTAAACAGTAATATTAATATGTAATGTTATAACCCCACTTCACCCATGGTAGACTTCAAACAATCATAAATAAAAAATAAATAAATCCAAACAAAATGTAAATAAATGTACACAGTGCCCTCTGGTGGATTTTTGAGAAATGGCAAGTATTAGAAAATGTGCCCCAGTCACGTATTTGAGATTATCAAAAAATGTACACGCCGCCCTCTAGTTGATTTGTGAAAACAAAACAGCAAGAAGATGTAGTCAAGGGTATATAATTCACGGTTCTCAAAAATGTATTCTTGGGCACATGTTTTTAATGAGCCTGGATTGGAAATGTTGCCGCTACATTAGTAGTACATTTAGTAGCTAAATTAGGATATTTGTTGCAGAGATTTCTTGGGCACCCTGTTCATATGCTTCTCGCAGACATAAGCATCTCATCTGTCAAACGTTTTTGTTTGTTTTATTAATAACTGTTTATTGAATGTTCTTCTGTTAGCAGTAATATTAATAAAATGTAAGGTCATGACCCCACCCCACATCATCCCAGGTAGACTTCAAAAAATCATAAATAAATAAATAAATAAATAAATAAATAAACCAAAACAAAATATAAATAAATATAAATAAATGTCCACAGCTGCCTTTGGATTCTTTCAAGAAATGGAACATATGAGAAAATGTGCCCTAATAATGTGTTTGAGATTGTCAAAAAAATACATGGCACCCTCTAGTGAATTTGTTAAAACAAATCTGCAAGAAAACATAGTGCAGGGTACATATTCCTCTGCTCTAAAAAATGTAGACCTGGGCACACATTTTAAATGAACCTGGGTTGAAAATTTCACTACTACATTAGTAGTACATTTTGTAGCTAAAGTAGGATATTTGTTGCAGTGATTTCTCGGACACCCTGTTCAGTTTCGATGCTCCTCGCAGGCATAAGCGTCTCTCATCTACCATTCTGTCAGTGTCCTGCACTCTTCCTCTGCCCTGTGGCCCACCATTTTCATCGCCCTCCTTTTCTGCAAGATACGACCAGCAGGGGGTGTTTGAAGAGCCTCCGTCTGCTATTTGGCATCTTAACATAATGTGCTTGTCTCTGTCCAAGACTCATCAAAGAGAAAATCAAAACAGCTCGCTTTTATCTCAGTCCTGGTGTCGCAGAAAGACACCAAACAGTTTGCGTTTATGTAAATGAAAGTCTGCATTTCTGTCTGTCTGTCTGTGGTTCGGTGTCGAACGCTGGCGCTCATCAAAGCTGATCTGAAACAAATGCACTGGGGCACTGAAAAAGAGTCTGGGAATGATAAAAGCTTCATTAGTATCTGCTCTTGTTTTATCAAAGCTGGCTGTGTTTGTGTGTTCACTTCCTCCCCGTGATGCTGAAATGCATGTTGCCTTCCTCCAAAGGAAACAATGCATATTCTACAGCGTAATGAACTCCTGTTCAACTTTACCGATGTACACAAACACGCACGCTGGGTTTAATAATGCCAGGTCATCTCAGACTACACAGTCATTCCAGGAGGCAAAACATTTTTGCTCAACAATTTGTATTAGGGGGACTATTTTTGTTCAAAAACAAAATGGTTTTCTAAGAAATTGTACTCTTCTGATGGGCCAATTTGATATTCTGAGTGAAACATGATTAATAATATTATTATTAATAATAATAATAATAATAATAATAATAATTTATAGTGATCATTAAATCTATCCGAGAGTCAATCCATTCATCCATCCATCCAACCATCTGCTTGCTTATATATACAGTCAAGGCCAAAATGACACAGGCTTCTCCCAAAAGATAAGACGATGTACGTACAACAGGCATTATTGTGGAAAAACAATTTCTCGGCTTTTATTTACATTTGACCAAAAAGTGGCAGTCAGAGTTTGCCAGGGGTATGAAAATTTCCTGTGTCACTGTATTTTTATTTATATTAATATTTTAATTATTATTTTTCTTACATTAAAAAAGATTTTAGCTTTTAATTTAGTTTTTTCATATTTCTATGTAGTATTTTATATATATATATATATATATATATATATATATATATATATATATATATATATATATTTAAAAAAAAAAAATATATATATATATATATATGTATGTATGTATGTATGTATGTATGTATGTATGTATGTATGTATGTATGTGTTACTTTATGTACAATTCTATGTTATTTGTTTTGGTTTTAAATGTTTTAATATTGCATGTTTATACGCTTATTTTATTGGTGTTTTATATTTATTTTTATATTGCTTCATTGTTTGTTTATTTTATTTTATTCATTTTTTGCTTTTGGATTTATCTGTGCATTTTGCCAGCAGACCTCATGATAACCATGATGCCATATGCTGAATAGGCACGGAAAGACAAGTTTTCTTCATACTAACTCCTTTTTTATTTATACCAATGCTTTTGCTTTGCTTTAACAACTTTTTTTGAACGTTCATCTGTTAACAGTATTATTAAACAAAAAGCAAATGACCTCACCCCTGGTAGACTAAACTAACTAAATAATTTTAAAAAATCAGACATTTTTTTTCTGTTTGTAATATGGGGACTACATTTTTCAAGGAAAAAATTAACTGTATTGTAAGACATTGTACTGTGTTCTGATTGGCCAATTTGATATTCTAAGCAATAATAATAATAATAATAATAATAATAATAATAATAATAACAATAACAACAACATCTGTTTGCTTATATATATACTTGCTTATTTATTTTTATATTTATAAATTTGTTTTAAGTTTAAAAAATTGCTTTTAGCTTTTATTTAGTCATATTTCTATGTATTCTATATGTATTCATATTTTTTGCATTTTTTGTTATGTACAATTCTTTTCCATCATTTATTTTGGTTTTATATATTTAGAAATGTTGTGTTAATAATTTTTTTTTGTTGATGTTTTATATATTTTTTAGTTTTTTCATTGTTTATTAGTAAAAAAAGCATAATTTGCAATTAAGCATAATTGTATTTTTTTATATATTTTTTTCATACAGACATTTGTGTTTGGTTTTATTGACCACAATTTATCAAACTTTCTTATCATTAATTCTTGTAATTAACATTAATTTTGATATTATGGAATATTATGATCCCACTTCACCTCACCTCTGGTACTCCAAAAACCACAAAGATAGATGAATGGATGGATAGATGAATGGATGGATAATAAATAAATAAATACAACTTTTAACCACAGTTGGCCTATATTAGATTTATGAGGCATTTTACATCCTGCACTCTAGTACTTTGAAATTAGAGTAGAAAGATTGCACCGGGGCTCAGTTTGTCCTGCAATTGAAAGCTTCAGAGAACACAAGAAGGGAAAATCAGAGGATGATAAAGTGAAGATGAAGAGGCGTGCAAAACACTGTGTGCCTGTTTGTGAAATAGGGGGACGTACTGCAGTGTGAACGCAGCATAACTAACAAGCTATTTGAAGCATTTCTCTTGTCTGGATTATCCTGATGCTCAAATTAAATTATGTTTACTGGAGCGTCCCAGGCGTGGACGGCGGCGCAGTCAATCTGCATAAGAGGGAAGCCACTTTTGACTGTTCATCTTCTCATCAATATTCAGCGTCGCTCCACAGCGACGCTCGCGGCTGGAGCATGTTAACACTGGCCTGAGGTTTACAGAAACATTCTCACTAAGTGTTTGTTTACTCTACTGTAAGTCAAACACAACAGTTATGCATGCAGAAAACATGTCATTATGCATTATATGTATCATTTCTAAATTTTATAGCCATTTTTTACAATAATGCGGGCATGAAGTTCAATAATAATAATAATAATAATAAAATAATAGAATATTATTTAATATTTTATGTTCTGTTCTGTAATTTGGTTTAGGTTTATTTTATTTTTTATTTGCTTGTTTATTTAACAGGGACATCACACTTGACATTGTTATACAAAGACAACCAATGTTGCATACATAGGGCATATAGCATAAAGCTAATTTGCAGCCTTCATCCCTGGTTATAGGCTTTATATTAAAAATTAAAAAAATAAACACAACACAACAAACATGTACAGTATATACAGAACCACAAACATAAAATGTAAGTCAATCAGCATACTAAAGAGAAAAGTAAACCTGACCAATCTAGAAGAATACTTAATTTTTAGATTCTGTAAAGATTTCAACCATTTTTTCATATAATAATAATAACAATAACAACAACATCTGTTTGCTTTTATTTATATATATATATATATATATATATATATATATATATATATATATATATATATATATATATATATATATATATATATATATATATATATACACACTTGCTTATTTATTTTTATATTTATAATTTTTTTTAAGTTTTAAAAATTGGTTTTAGCTTTTATTTTGTCATATTCAATGAAATGATGCATGAAACAAATTTATGTTTCTTAAATGAATGCTCATCCATGATTATTATACAGAGTGCATTTGAGTAAATAACTGACTTTGTATTTTAAGATGGCTATCCTTTAACATAATCGAATGGTAACATTGTGATTCGCATGGTTTGACTGTACGATATCCCCCCAGGAGAGTTGAAATGTGGCCGCTGCCTTTTCTGCACACCTCAGCGGCCGCATTAGCACTCTGATTGGAATGGATGACTAGCCTGTACGGGACAGTTGTTCGGGACCTTGAATAAGTATATGGCCAGTGGGCAGATGAATAATGGAAGTTGTGTGCCGCGCTCATTTTATCCGCACCAGAAGCCATAACACAGACGTCTTTAACATTCCTCTTGTCACTCGCTTACATGTGTTCTGCTTCTGAGTTTGAAACGCACAATGAGAACTTTCTGAAATGAAAGTTTGATGGTTTTTTTTTCTTTGTTGGTGCGGAAAGTGTGAGGTGAAAAACTTTGCACCATAAAGGACTTCTTTTATGCCTTTTCAGGTATTATAATAGACTATTTCATGTGTAATAAAACTGCTAGTGAATGTAAAAAATGTTCAAAAACTCTTAAAGTGGTTGTAAAATGAAATCACTCTTCCTCAATTGCAGGGGTGGGCAAACTCGTTCCTGGAGGGCCGGTGTCCTGCACAGTTTAGCTCCAACACTAATTAAACACACCTGAAGATGCTAATCAGTGTCGTCAAGATCACTAAAAATCTATATGCAGGTGTGATTGATTAGAGTTAGAGCTAAACTGTGCAGGACACCGGCCCTCCAGGACCGAGTTTGCCCACCCCTGCTCAAGTGGTTGCAAACCTTCGAGTTTGTTTTTATGTTGAACACAAAAGAAGATATTTTGAAGAAAGCTGAAAACCAGTAGCCATTGACTTCAATAGTAGGAAAAAGTACTATGGAAGTCAATGGCTACCAATTTCCAACATTCTTCAAAATATCTTCTTTTATGTTCAACTGAATATAGAAAGTGAAGAGTGAGAATATATAAAGTTATATATGTCTTTGGATGCTAAAAATATAATTTACAGTCAAGCAGATGAATTCAGTATGAATGCAATGAGCACATTTTCACATAGTGTGAATTTAAAAAATACTCAACAACATACTGCGTTCCTATTCATACATGTGTGCACAAAATATATTAATAGTAAACGGTACTACTGCAAACTGTACTACCGTTTAGTACATTGAATACACACACATGGACCCACACACACAAGTTGGCTTTTGTAAGGACATTACATATGTTTACATTGTTTTATACTGTACAAACTCTATTTTCTATTGCTATAGAAATAGTATCTGGATGCAGACTTGGATTTGCAAACTGAGACTGAATATCTCAGAGATGCAATGTCAGATGCAAGCACTCAATGGTGCTAGCCGCATCACTGTGAGGGGTAAGGTTATAGGTGGGCTTTAGGTGTGTGCATTAAAAGCATGGGATTCCTAGCTGATCCCTAAAAGACCCCAGTGACAGACGAGTCTTCACATAGATTCTGTGGGCCTGCCTGAACACCCGCCGGTGACCTCTCCCACCTGCAGCTTCTCCATGATAGATGTCCAGCATTCTCTAGCTTCCAGTGCCTAGACAAAAGTGCAAGAGGCGAAATGGTCGTGGCCAACTGACCCTGGTTTCTCTCATGGTTTTTCCTTCACTTTCGTCAATTGGTGAAGTTTGTTCCTCACCACTGTCGCCACTGATTTGCTTGGTTTGGGACTTGTGGAGCTGCACATCGATGGATTTGCTCTTCAGTGTTTGGACTTTCAGCAGTGAAAATTAAACCACACTGAACTGAACTGAACTGAACTGAACTTCAACTCTGAAAGCTGGGCTGATACGGTTTCAGTTTACTAGAACTTCTATGTTAAGCTGCTTTGACACAATCTACATTGTAAAAGCGCTAGAGAAATAAAGATGAATTGAATTGAATTGGATGCAGCTCACCTTCCAACTGCACCAAGTCTGCATCCAGATCTCTCTCATTGCCCTAGACTCAACCCTATCCCTAAACCCAACCCTCACAGGAAACTGTGTAGTTTTACTGTCTGAAAAAAAAAAAAAACTCATTCTGTGTGGTGATTTTTTTTTTTTTTGCGTAATGAGAAGATCCGTAATCTCCTCATAATTCACCACTTTCTTGTACCCGCGCCATACCTTAGAACAATAGATAGAATGACATGGATAAATAGACAGAATGATAGATAGATCAATTAAAACAATAAATAAATAAAACAATAGACAGAAAGAAAGATATATAGAACAATAGATAGATATATAGACAGAACAATAGATTGTACGATATAAATAGATAAAACGATAGATATAAAAACATGGATATATAGACAGAACGATAGATGTAATGATATAGATTGATCGATAAAGTGATGGACATAATCATAATCATAATGCCCTTAAACAGATTTGTGTCCTGATATGTTGCAAAACACATATACACACACACACACACACACTTAAAGCATTATTATTTAAGATTAAGCAACTTAAAGCATGTTTGTTCCTAAATGTATATTTTTTTATGGGAGGAAATACTTAACATGCAAATTAAGCGTGTTGCATTCTGAGTTCCTGTATATTCGAAGTTCTTCTGCTTGCCTGTATGTAGAATATATGTTTGACAAACTTTATACCAAATTTGGTACGTCATAAATGCATTAAGCTACATTGAATGGCTCCAATTTTGCCTTTTTACAAGACGTAAAGTAAGTATTTTGTGTCTCTAGAATGTGTCTGTGAAGTTTCAGGTCAAAATACCCATCAGATCATTTATTATACCCTTATGAAAATGCCAATTTTGGGGTCAGAGACAATTGTAGCTGTTTTTTGCCTGTCCCTTTAAATGCAAATGAGCTGGTTCTCCCCACCCACTTTCAAGACATTTCTTTTCACAGAAGAATAACCACAGAAAAATGACAGCCAGAACTCAGCAGGATGAAACAGACCCACCGTCCCAAATACCACAGTAAGAGAATGAGATACACGCAAATGCTGTTACAATGTTCGCTACACTACAATGTCAGCAACTAATCGCAAATGTGACAGAATGCCCACCAAATAGATTAATATAGAGAGATCCATTAAAGCTATAGTTACTGTACAAAATAAACCTGAATTACCGTCCACAAACCGAGACTCCTGTTGTGTGATTGAAGCATTCTCGTTTATAGTTGTGTAGACTATGCAAATGTGGTGATTCCAGCAGTTATGAATTATGTAGCTCAAAAATTATTAAAATTACAAAGTGTAACACTTACTGCTTGTTAAAGTGCAGTTGGAGCACAGAGAGTTGGAACAGCTCTTTTAATCCCAGTTTCTTTGTAAATCCTGTCTTGTGGGATAATACACGTTAATCCTGAGTTATGACAATACGTGCCTGTCAGTCAATATTGATGAGTGGTTAAATCACATTGCAGAGGTGCCTCAAAATCTCTGGGTATTGGATCCTATTTTAACATCAGGAAATGTAAAAAAAGAGACTTTTCTGGGTTCATCTGTTTCCCTGAATTACCAAATTATTTTTATATATCAATTTATTAGTAGACTAAGCAATTGTTAACTAATTTTCTAACAGTTGTCTACTAGAGGAAGAAGCTTAAAGGGCAACTTTAGGAACTTTCCCAATGATTATTTGATGTATTTGATGGAGTTGCAATGATGAGTCACACACAATGTTGTTACGAAGTTCACACACAGACACACACACAGTGCACACGTTTAACTTTGCACTGTTTTTGTACGGCAAATGTGACCGGATAAACGTTAATATCCACTGCTGTATGGATTTTTGTAATGTTAATGTACAAATTAAACCTGATTTAACATCCACAAAGTGGGATTGAAGCGTCTTCTTTTATAATTGTACTCACATGCGGTTGTGGTGATAAAGTAAAGACGGTAAAATCATTGTATTTCATTACAAACATGCACTGTTTTAAAAATGTTTTAAACTTGTAAAACTCATTCTTGATCACATTTGATGATGATTGATGATCACAGAGAGCTGAACAGATCTTTTAATCCCAGTTGCTTTGTGCACATCCTGTCTTGCTGAAATGAATATATGCGTTACTACGGAGACTTGTTAAAATGCGGCTGTCAATCAATTCGGTGGGCGGGAAAACCGCACTTCTACGTCACATTGCGGTCGACCTCAAGGGATTTGGATCCTATTTTAACGTCAGAAAAAATAGACTTACTGTCTTTATAGACCATTTTGAGGGATGTAAACAAAAACAATGGTCCCAACATATTTCCTATTTTACATTTTTCATTTCTAAAGCTTCAGAAAATCAAAAAAAAGAGCATAATTTTGACACATATTGATAAATAATGTTATGATGGCTGTTTTAACGTTGAGTTATGATTGAATTGCCTCTTGTTACAGTTATGAAATAGTTTGATAACAAGCAGGAAATGTTCATGGGCCAATGACATAACCACATTGAACTGGTCTATACCCCCCCAATATGACTGTGGACACGCTATACCTACACACAGTTTTGTCCGAACAGCTTATACAAAAGATGATTTACATCATAGGTGCCCTTTAATGTGCAGTTTGGCTTAGCATGCAGTTTCTGACATGCACTGTAATCGATCGACCAATCACAGACAGACTGGGCCAGATCTGACCAATCAGAGGCTCTCTGAAAGGTGGAGTTTGGAGTGCCTGATCCTTGAACGATTCATTTTACACACTGTGTGAAAAGAGCTGCTACAATTTACGTTATTATGAAATTAAAGCGTTTTTTGACCTTGGATAGATAATTTATTAAGAGATGTCAAAAATGAAATTACCAACCTTAAAATGTCAAAATGGAGCACTTTAAGGAATCCTCATTTAAGGAAATCATTCAGTGAATAGACTAACAGTTGATGTTTAGCTCACTGGAAAGGTCAGAACTACTTCCTCCACTTTGTTGAATTACGTTGCATTCGGGTGCTTTTGAGAAGTTTGTATATGAGCTTGAAAGTTGTAATTAAGAGGTAATTTTCGTCTGAATAAAAATGTAGTTTTGTATCGCTTTCGATCATTTACTGACAAACCCTGCAAGCTTTTAGCAGCGCTTCGACAAAATGAAGAGCAGAGGATGCACATTAGTTGTGTAATTGAAGTTTTATCTGTGCATTTTATCATTCTGATGCTGGCAGACAAAACGATGAGAAATGCAGCTTAGAGAGTTGTTGTCTTTCTCCTCATAAACCAGCTAAATGAGTGGTGTTTCCTGCAAACTTCTGTGCTGTTCTTCATTAAAACTCCATAAAATGAGTACAGAGACTTATGATCAATACTAATTTGCTCCCTCTGTAATATTCAGAGCTTGAAGACAATCCAATGATAATTATGTATTTATGGTATTGTTAATTTTTTCTTGTAAATATTATTATGGCTTGAATATATTAACTTCTTATTGAACTCCTCTGCCAATTTATTTATTTTTTGCAAAGAATTGAACTGCACGGATGCATGAAATTATATTTATAGATATAGAAAATATTTCTGTTTCAAATAAGAGCTGTCCTTTTAACTTTTTTTATTGGATAACTTTATATAATTTTGTCACATTTAATAATTTATTACTTAGATTAGTTCAATAATCTTTTGAATAGATGTCAAAAACATAAAAATAACTTGCTCATAGCAAACTTTTTAAACAGTAATGCATTTTAAATAATAGTATCACTAAAGACTATAACTGTACTGTATTCTTAAAGGGACTTTAGTATTTCAATTAAGTTCAATTCATGAATTGAAAAATAAAATGTTTCTCTGGGTACATTTTGTTGTACGTTTCAGATGACAAATCCACTAGGCGTGCTGTCTACATTTTTGCAAATCTGAAATGCATCACTTAGGGAATGTTTTATTATACATTGCAGATACACATTCTTCTTGTACATGTTCAGAAGTCTTTCTTTCTTTCTTTCTTTCACGTACTTCTTGTACACGTCCATGAGAAGTCGGGACTTGTCGTACAGATCACCTACTGAACCACTAATCTAAACACTTCCCTAAACATAACCAACAGTGTTTTCAAAAGCCAACGTAAGAGAAAAGTGCACTGCGACCGTGTTGTTTTGATTACATTGGCTTTGTGTCTATTGTGGAGCCGTGGTTAAACGCACTCGAACCTGAGGGTGCTACATCACTGCGCAAACTGACCAGAAAAGTCGTCTATATTGAGATACATAAGACAAATGTGTTCCATTACAAATCATGAACATCATTAAGTTTTTTTTTTGTGGTATTTATTTGGTGTTGTGAACAAAGAACTGAATGAAAATAATCCTTTATTCGTTGATAATGTCCTGTAAATATCATAAGTGTGAAAAGGAACAAAGTTGTTGATGTCATACTGCCCTCTAGTGTTCATTTTACCTAGAAACTGGAGTCAAATGTGTTTAAATTCAGCGTTAAACGGAGGTTAAGTTTATCTTTTTCCCTTCTTAAATGTTTTCTAAAATGAAAAATGTAGGGTGGTGCAATTGTTGGATCGTTGGAAGATGGACATTGCTAACAAAATGGAGAAAGATTTGAATGTTTGTACTGTGTGTAGGATTTTTACATTCCACTGGAATCACCGTCGGCACCTTGTGATTATATTGAGAATGAGAAGTTACGTTTTACAGATGGAATCGTGTCATATTCATTTATACTCACGCTGATAGCCCCCCCCCCCCCATAGGACTGATGGCCCCGCCCTAAATGATTGATAGTCCTGCCCTATATGACTAATAGCCCTATCTGAAAGGATTAATAGCCCTACCCTAAATATCTGATATCCCCGCCCTGAAGGCATTTCAAGTGGAAAAAAGCCATTTTGAGGGTTTAGGGAAGGTTATGATATTTAATTAAAGATTATGGGCTCTATTTTAACGATCTAGGTGCAGAGTCTAAAGCACATGGTGCAAAAGCATTAAGGGCATGTCCGAATCCACTTTTGATATTTTAAGGATGGAAAAATATGCTCTGCACCTCAACCCATTGTCTAACAGGGTTGTGCGTATTCTCTTAATGGGTTATAGGTGTGTTTTAAGCATAACATGCATTAAACCAATCAGAGTCTCATCTCCCATTCCTTTTAAGAGTCAGTTGCATCACGTCATGGTGCATTTACATGCTGGGCTTTGTAAGTGGTAAATCTAAACGTTTCACTATAGGGAGAATGAACATTTAAAAAGACCATCTGCAGCGCGAGGATAAAGAACAAGCTTTCTCCATTCGACCTCTTTACTTTCTCTTTACTCCTTTACTTTCGCGGATAAGGAAACGGTGTTGTACGCACTCCACTGAGGACATCCATTCATATTTAATTTCATTTGTTAAGCGCAAAGATTTGTTTCAAAACTATTTCCAAATTCAGTTCTGATTTCCAGCGAGTAAAGGAGCAATAATAATGAAGTGTGGTCAAAAAACTGAGTTATATCCAAACACACGTCCTATTCTTATGCTCCATATGGTGATGCAGACGTCTCCAAAACCAGACAGATGGACAAATGTAAACTTGTTTTATTAAAACAAAAATTAAAATGCAGATAATAAATAATACTGCTAATAATAATAACAACATTATACAAATGCAAATTGACATCAATAAAACCCCCTGAGGTGAAGAAGGCATGGAGGAAGTGTTTTTTATATTTATGTAGAAAAATAATAATTTTTGTAACATTTTAATCCTTTAGTTTTTTTCATATGTAAAGATATTTGTGTATTGCTCTACATCCTGTGTGTATTAAGCAATGTGTAAGCGTTTGGACCTGCATAGGCACATAGCTAACCTGCTCCTCGCTGGACTTTAGAGCACCTTTTTGTTGGTCAATGGTGGGGTCTATTTCAGTTCCTCAAAACAGCAACGCACCAACAATGAGCCTTAACCCACCTTCTTTATAGACCAGCACACCCCTGAGTCCACAAAGTGGCACAACTATATTTGCTATTTAAACCAAACATGACGTGGCGCAAAATGTGAAAATTAATGTTGCGCTGATCTAAAAATAGCAACAAATCATGCTAAACATGTCTTGCGCATTATTGCTCTGGGTGTATGATAGGGCTCTAAGAT
The DNA here is from genome assembly GCF_903798145.1 of Danio aesculapii. Taxonomy (NCBI): domain Eukaryota; kingdom Metazoa; phylum Chordata; class Actinopteri; order Cypriniformes; family Danionidae; genus Danio; species Danio aesculapii. The sequence goes on along the minus strand of NC_079452.1, from coordinate 31,633,998 downwards.
AGCAAAATAAAAAAAGAAAATAATGAATTGCACATTTATTACAAGCAAAAATCCAAAGAGTAAATGTTGGTTTTTCATGGCGACTTTAAGTAAAAAAAGTTTAAAAAAAGTAGGCTCATTAGGTATTTCTGATAAGCCCGTGTTGCATTTATTTTATAACCATGAACCGCTTTCGACCAAAGTTCTTCCACAGGTTGCCAGATGGAGTTGTTTTGGAGTTTAAGTGAAGGAAATATCTTGTACTCCACTGTATTTCACACAAATGGGATAAATAATCCCTTTATCTCCTGGGTTGCTCCAATGTGATGGTTCTTATACCTTAATCATCTTCAAACGGAAAGACGTCTACAGAATGAATGATAATAGTGAAAGCTGACGCACGTCTCTCACGTTAGCCATAAACCTCCCTCTCAGTTAAATGCATCGATTCCGCTTGTAAGCACAACTCCAAAAATCATTACCATCTTGATGACGGATGATCTTTTTTTCACAGAGAAATGTTGCCGCTGTCGGATGTACCCTTTCGTCCTTGATAGACAAAGCGAGTCTGACATCACGATAGGTTGATTGATGACGGCGTGTTTGTCAATCCCCCATAACTTTAGCTGAAATGTAAGCGCTCCTTCCCATGAGGATGGATTGGAAATTCATTTTCATTTTTACTGCTTTAACAGCTCGTGATAATTTGTGGCCTCACATTTAGCTGCTGGACAGGACGCTTGTTTGATGTAATGGCCTAACAGACCATATAATAGATTACTAGACTATCTCTGCTGGAGAACATGGCAGCGCTTCAAACAGCCATCTGTATTTCTGTGGCGATACACACGCAGTTGTGTTTAAAACTTATTTGGCTTTTTGTAAACTTCAGTTGGTGTGGAGCGTTTAAAGGTCAGGCCGGTTTGTTTGTGTCCTCTGTAAGTTGGCTGTTGTTAATTTACTCTCAGCAGGTTCTCCAAGAAATGCATGTTGGCATGGGATTCCTCCGGGTGCTCCGGTTTTCCCCACAGTCCAAAGACATGCACTATAGGGGAAATGAATAAACTAAATTGACTGTAGTGTATGTGAATGTGAGAGTGTATGAGTGTTCCAGTACTGGGTTGCAGCTGGAGGGGCATCCGCTGCGTAAAAAAACATATGCTGGAATAGGTGACGGTTAATTTCGCTGTGGCGACCCCTGATAAATAAAGGACAAAGCCAAAGGAAAATAATGAATTAACTTTGTTTTTGATTGTTTCTTGTTTGTTTCTTTCTTTATTATTCACTCACTCTTTTTTTCTTTCAAAACATTTTATATAAACATTAAAGAAGGTTTTAAAACCTTCTTTAAATCTTAAACCTGGAGACCCTGGATCACAAAACCAGTCATAAGTGTAAGTTTTCGGAAATTGACATTTGTACTTTATGAAAGCTAAATAAAAAAGCTTTTAATTTATGTGTGTTTGCTAGTCAATTTTTGGGCCAATATATAACTTAAAAAACAAAACAAAACAAATAAATTTATATATAAATGCTTTATTTTTGGTTTGTAATATTCATTTTTAAGAACCCAGTCTGGACAACTTTAAAAGCAAAACTAATAAATAAATACAATAATAATATGTGTGTATATATATATATATATATATATATATATATATATATATATATATATATATATATATATATATATATATGTATATGTATATATATATATATATATATATATGTATATATATATATATATATATGTATATATATATATATATATATATATATATGTATATATATATATATATGTATATATATATATATATATGTATATATATATATATATATATATGTATGTATAAATAAATATATATATATATATATATATATATATATATATATATATATATATATATATATATATATATATATATATATATATATATATACACAGTTGAAGTCAGAATAATTAGCCCCCCAATTTTTGATTTTTATTGAATATTACCCAAATGATGTTTAACAGAGCAAGGAAATGTTCACAGTATGTCTGATAATATTTTTTTCTTCTGGAGAAAGTCTTATTTGTTTTATTTCGGCTAGAATAAAAGCAGTTTTTATTTTTTTCTGAACCATTTTAAGGTCAAATATATTAGACCCTTTAAGCTATTTTTTCCGTCTTTTTACAGTACAAGCCATCGTTATACAATAACTTGCATAATTACTCCATCCCATCTATTCAACCTAATTAATCTAGTTAAGCCTTTAAATGTCACTTTAAGCTGTATAGAAGTGTCTTGAAAAATATCTAGTTAAATATCTAGTAAAATATGATGTGCTGTCATCATGGCAAAGATAAAATAAATCAATTATACGAAGTTAGCTATTAAAACTGTTATGTTTAAAAATGTGTTGAAAACATCTTCTTTCCGTTAAACAGAAATTGGGGAAAAAAATAAACGGGGGGCTAATAATTCTGACTTCAACTGTGTGTGTATATATATATATATATATATATATATATATATATATATATATATATACGTATGTATGTATATATTTTTTGGGCATAAAATAAAATGTATCAATATACTTTTGACTCAAATTTGATACGAAGTATTTTTGCCATGTATTTTTATATTTTATATTACAGTTTACACTAGACAGATTAATATTTTGATGAGTTTTGATGATAAAATACAATTTTAGTTGAAAAATATGGATTTTATGATTTCATTTATTATCCTATATAAATAACTGTACATATTTACATTTGAATAGATCATATTGATGCAGCATTTAATAGAAATATCTTATATAATTAATTTGCTATTTAATTTGGTATTTATATATTTGTTTAGATTCACAGATATGCATTTATTTATTTTTTGATTAATTGTAAAGCATTATACTAAAACCAAGGTTTCGAGCCACTTGAGGGTCTGTATATCACCCTCAAGTAAAAATAAAATAATTTTTTATACTTATTTGAACTATTCTATTCATTTCTTATAATAATCAGATCAAACTTACAAGTTTGACTTACAAATCAAATTTCCGAATCCACAATTTACCAAAAAGCCAGTCCGTACCATTACCTGAGTGAACTAAAATGCACTGTTAATGATTTTTGTAAATTACTAAATTAAATTAACTACTATTTTAAATTAACTATGTATTTTACAGGACAGTTATGCAGTATGTTACTGTATTTTAATGTTGCATTGTGCAAATTATTATGTATATTTTACTGTAAAGAGATACAATTCACTAAATACATATACAGCAAGATAAACAGTGCTCTAAATGTACAGTAAACAGTATTATTGCTGTAATTGATTTACAGTAAGTTACTGTAGCTTCTACAGGAAATTGTTAACTATGTGTAATAAGAGCAAAGCAGCGTTTACACCTTCATATCATAGATTCCCTATATAATAATCTGTTTATAATCACAGTTAATAATCTGTGTGATGAAATATAGAAGACCGTATTTACATTCTGCATTGCATTTCTTACATCAGGACGAGCTGTAAATGCGTTGGATCTGTACTTTATGATAATCCCCTTTTGACAAACACTGAGATTAAACCCCTACATCACGCTGAGCTGAAAAAATGTGCACTTGAAAAGCAGATGTATTTTTAATAAGGGTCCGAAAGCTCAAGTCAGCATTCGGAATGACCTCCGGATTCATTATACGAGGCTCGTAACTTCGGATATATATATTTATATTCCACTTTTATCCTTTGATCCAGTGGCCTCATCTCATTTTGGCTTTGATTGCAGAGACTTTTGTGACATTTAAGGTTCTCGTTCACACACACAAAAGCAGGAGGTAATGGATCGTGCAGATTTATGAGATTTGAAGAGGATTTGAGGAGCTGGAGATCTACATCAGGGTTAATAACTCTCTGAGGTCCCTGCGAGATCAATTATTCTGACAGATGTCAGAGAATCAGTGGTTTTTGTGTGTCTGAGGAGCAAATATGAAATATGCGTATAGCTGTCTATATCTTAGTTGAATGCATGTGACTATTCTCTTCTGAGGAGACTTTACGTTCTTGGGACATCACTGAGGAGATTTAGGGACAGTTCATTAAAAAATGAACATTTCACCAGCATTTATTCCTCACTGAAGCTAAGCAGGGCTGAGCGTGGTCACGACCTGGATGAATGACCGCATGGGAAAACTAGGTTGCTGTTGGAAGTGGTGTTAGTTAGGCCAGTAGGGGGCACTCAACCTGCAGTCTGTGGGAGTCCTAATACCCCAGTATTGTGAAGGGGACACTATACTATCAGTGAGCGCCGTCTTTCAGATCAGACGGTAAACCGAGGTTCTGACTCTCTGTGGTCATAAAAAATCCCATGTACTTCTCGTAAAGAGTAGGGGTGTGACCCTGGTGTCCTGACCAAATTCCCTACATCGGCTGTTACCCATCATGGCCTCCCAATCATCATCAAACAAGATATTGAGAAATGTTGGGAAAAAAAGCAGCTATTGACATCCATAGTAGGAACAAAAACACTATGGAAGACATTGACTCGGATAATTCTTCAATATACTATCCTTTGTGTTTAACCGAGAAAAGAAATGCAAAGAGGTTTGGAACAAGGGTGCAAATAATGGGAAAAAATCACATTTTGGTGAACTGACCCTTTAATGTTAACAAGCAGCCAAATAACTTAACTATCTATTTATTTATTTATTTATTTATTTATTTATTTATTTATTTATTTATTTATTTATTTATGTCTATTATTATTTTTATTATTTTAGAATTTTCTTTATTTGTCTTTTCTCTTTTTATTTTTAGTAATTGGTTCATTTATTACACATGTTGGGTGAACTGACCATTTAATATTAACAAGTAGTGAAATATCATATTTTATTAAATTATTTTACATTTAATTTATTTTCTTTTTTGTTTTTAATTTAATTAATTTATTTGTAAGTAATTAATACAGTTATTACACTTTTGGGTGAACTGGCTCTCTAATGTTGAATGGCTTGTTTTGTTTTGTTTTGATCCATTCATTAATTCCTTCATTCATTCATTTTCTTTTTTGACTTAGTCCCTTTATTAATCTGGGGTCGCCACAGTGGAATGAACCGCCAACTTATGCAACATATGTTTTATGCAGCGGATGCCCTTCCAGCTGCAACCCATCACCGGGAAACACCCATACACTCCCGTTCACACACATACACTACGGACAATTTAGCTTACTCAACTCACCTGTACCGCATGTCTTTGGACTTGTGGGGAAAATCAGAGCACGCAAATGGGGAGAACATGCAAAGTCCACACAGAAATGCCAACTGACCCAGTTGTGGCTCGAACCAGCGACCTTCTTGCTTTGAGGTAATCGTGCTGTCCGATGCGCCACCGCGTCACATAATTTAATTTAATTTAATTTTTAAATTGTATTTAATTTTATTTTTAAGATTTATTTCTGTTTGGAAATTGTTACATTTACCAAAAGTTTTGGGTGAACTGGCTCTTTAATGTTAACAAGCAGCCAGATAGCTTGGTTTATTTAATTTATTATTTTATAAATTTTATTTTCACCAATTAATTGGTAATTCAATAAATAATCTAAACGATTCTCGTTAACTTCCGGCCATAGCTGCATCAACCCTTTTTCATCCCTGTTTTGTGCGTACACCACATTTATAAATGAGACCTCAGGTGTTTAGACAGACCTTCTGGTCACCTGTTTGTTCTTTCTATAACTGCAGCTGGGTTTTCTACGTGCAAATTAGCATTTGCAGCAGTTATACATGAGTATTCAATTTAAAAAAACCAAGAGCCTTGATTTTAGCACCTGCCGTTTTTATATTATTTGTTTATAAAAATGTGGGTGTAAAATACCAGAATGCATTCAAAGCTAAGTGGATGTTTGAATAAAACAACGTATAAATATCAGCCCTGTTTCTGTTATTTAACCTTGACATGTTTTCCTTTTGATGAACAATTGCAAAGACACATTTAGTTTTTTTTGTTTCAGATTTAGAGTTATGTGCTCTTCAAAATGCAACCAGTAATGCATTAAGAGTATAAAACATGCTTTAAGAGTTTGAAGTGCTCCAATTATGCTTAAGTTACAAAGTCAGTTCATCAGAAGTCTATATAGAATATATATATATATATGTGTGTGTGTGTGTGTGTGTGTGTGTGTATATATGTATATGTATGTGTATATGTATATACATGTGTATATATATATATATATATATATATATATATATATATATATATATATATATATATATATATATATATATATATGTGTGTTTATATAACACTATTCTTCAGTTAGAACTTAGGTTTGTTCTGCAAGCAAACATGCCACAATATCCTGAATTTAAATAATTTAACACTATATGAATGTGTGTTTTTTGTGTGTATTTTTGATATAACCTTGTGTGTATTTGACAGCTGAGTTGAACAATAACTTTAATACTAGTTTAATACTCACTCAATACTCATAATTTTTTGCTGGTACTCATCTATTCTTGTAAAAACAAGAATCATCTGCAGCCTTTAGTTAGGACTTGCTCAAAAATTGTTGGTGCGCTCTGCAAAAGTCTAACAAAAATTTAAGGAAGAAAGATGCTAAGAAAGATTCAGAGTATTACGGAAGTTGACTCTCACCTAGATTTAGTTTGAAAAGCATTGCCTTCTGGAAGAAGATTTAAAAGCAATAAATGTTAATAAAGTAGATATAAATTTAATAACACTTCATTTTAATGTGCTGTAGAATTCACATTATTAACCAAGACTTTTGGCTCAATATTTAGTAATGAAGTAGTTGGGTTTAGGTATTGGGTATGCTAGGGATATAGAATAAGATCATACTTTATGAGTGCTGATAAACAATTAATATCTTAATAGGCAGGTAATAAGCCAGGAGTAAATGGTCTGAATTATTACTTTAACTAAAGTGTTAACATAAGATTTATAAGAAACACTTTTATTTGTTATTAATATTTTTATAAGCAATAAATTATATTTAAATAAATTATAACTAATAAATAATTTACAAATCTACAAAAAATATGGTTTGCAAATTTTATATAATTTCTAAAATATAATTTCCAAGTTGTATAGTTTATGCATGGGGTTTATTATGAAGCATGTTGTTTTGTATTTTTACTATTTTTTTTTTATTGCAGATTATATGAGATTATATGATTCTACTGCCCTACTTTAGTTGCCCTTCACTCATTTTTGCTGATTGTTCAAACTACTTATTTAAAATGAGCTGAATCAACACAATTCTGGAGTTTATTTCTGGGATAACTTAATTGTTTTATGCTCAATCTACTTTAATCTACTTGTAAAACCAATTGAGTTATCGATTTGTGTTGGGACGACATAAATGAATTGTGTGGAACCCAGCATTACACCCATTTACAGTGATTGTGGGAGTAATACAGTTGTTAAACTCCATCTGCAACTCTTTTGTACAATACTTCTTGTCTGTTCCCTCAGTTTTTAATCATAAATTAAAACCAACAAGGCTTTAAAATGCAGACCAATGTTTTGTTTTTCTGCTACTAGAGTGTCTGAGGCACTAGCTGTAAAGGCTCTGCCCTCTTCTGGAAAGCGGGCGGGAAGCAGCAGCTCATTTGCATTTAAAGAGACTCATAATCGCAGCATGTTTTTGATTCCACCAAAAATGTGGCATTTACTGCATGGTGAAATAAATGGTCACAGACACACTTACTTTAAAGTCTTATTTTCAATATTGTAAAAAGGAGTGTGATGGGACGGACCCCTTTAAATGTTTTAAAGGTCCGTTTTCTGCATTTATTTCTCTTAAGGAGTAATCTGTGCATTGATGCAATCTTCCTAAAGCTTTGTGAGAGAGTTTAAGTGTTGTCCTCCATCTTTCATTTACATCTGTCAGGTATGTTTACCGCATTGAGGACAGATGTGTTAAAGAAAAGAGAATCCAGGTCAAGCCATCAATCCCCATTTGGGTTTTGGCAAGATCCTACAACCCAAGGCCAAGACATGTCCTGGTTATTCAAGAAAGACCATACGAAAACACATGATTTTGCTTTATTATGATTTTCAAATGATGGCCATTTCAGAGTTTTCGAAAGTTAGCATCAATGCGCGTTTGATGATCTCTTTTTGATTCAATAATCTGCATTGTATGCATGAAAAGTGCTATACACATAAATTATAATAATCTTTTTTTTTTCATATTATTTTAAATGCAACAACTATTTAACAATGTTAATTCCCTTAACCAGAGGAGAGTCGGTGATGACGTAGTGAGGATCCACGTTCAGCTTTATTCTGAAACGTCAGACAGGCAATGGTCAGACAGAAGCTTGTGGGCAATCCAGAAACTTTGTCAAGTAACAGGAAATAAGGTTGATACGGGCGGCAATAACATAAACAAGGAAACAAAGCTAGGGTCAAGAAATACAAAAAGACTAGACACAGGAAACTTTGTAATGTTACAGGAATAAACCAACAAGACTCAGCAAAGTGTGTGGAAATGTGAGCTGTATAAACTGTCCATGTAATCAGTCATAGTTCAGCTATCAGCTATCATCAGATAAATATTTATTTATTTATTTATTTACTTATTTAATATAAATTTGTAAATATTTTGATAACTCTAATATATATTTATTTTAACATTATATATTAATTCTATTTTAATATTAATACTTTATTTTTATTTTAAACATCGGCTGTAGTTGCCTAAGTTTTAATGTAAAATATAAAAATATAGTAATTGTTTTTAAATGTTCAATATTTTATTAATGAAAAGTGCAATACTTACAAAATTAGTTTTATACTTTATATAACTTGTATGTGTGTTATAATAATAATAATAATTTTGTACCTGATATTTACTTTTATGTTATACTTCATATAATTTTTGTGTGATTTTAACAATAATAATGAATCATTGTCGTGGGCGACGCGGTGGTGCAGTGGGTAACACAATCGTCTCACAGCAAGAAGGTTACTGGTTCGAGCCACTGCTGGGTCAATTGGCATTTCTGTGTGGAGTTTGCATGTTCTCCCCGTGTTCGCGTGGGTTTCCTCTGGGTGCTCTGGTTTCCCCCATAAGTCCAGAGACATGCGGTACAGGTGAATTGGGTAAGCTAAAAATGCCCGTAGTGTATGTGTGTGAATGAGTGTGTATGGATGTTTCCCATTGATGGGTTGCAGCTGGAAAGGCATCCGCTGCGTAAAATATATGCTGGATAAGTTGGCGGTTCATTCCGCTGTGGCGACTCCGGATTAATAAAGGGACTAAGCTGAAAAGAAAATTAATGAATGAATAGTTGCCATCTCCAGGTTGGAGGAAAGTCCTTACCCCAGTATCTTGGGGTTTTGTTCACGAGCGAGGGAAGGATGGAATGTGAGATTGACAGGCGGATTGGTGCAGTGGCAGCAGTAATGCGGTCGATATACTGGTCAGTTGTGGTAAGAAGGAGCTGAGTCGAAAGGCAAAGCTTTCGATTTACCGGTCAATCGTCGTTCCTACTCTCACCTATGGTCATGAGCTTTGGGTCATGATCGAAAGGACAAGATCAAATGCAGGATTTATTATGAGAATAGTCAGGCAAGCAATGGTCAACACAGGAACAAACAGATGCGTACGGGCAATCCAGAGTCATAGTCAATAAACAGGCAAATGGTCAGTAGAGGTGGCAAGAAACGTAAACAAACAAAACAGAGTGAGGGTCAAAACAAGGCAAGGCAAAGGAAACGTGTCATAATGTTCACAGTACAGATAAACAAGACTCAGCACTGAAGTGTGCATGTCTGTGCTGCTTTTAAAGTCCATGTAATCAATTCTGAACAGCTTCAGCTGTGTGTTAGCAATCAGCAGGAAAACCGGAACAGGTGTGAGTGTGTGGTGCATGACTGGATTTGTAGTTCATATGTTAACAGATTTGTACTTCTGAGTGAAAGTGAATGATTCCTAGCGATCTACAAGCCTGGATGGCTGGCAATTGTGACAACAGTAAATATACTATATATACAGTAGCTTATATAAATTAATAGATTACTTACAACCTGAGGTTCAACAAAGCACTGTGAGGGCAATATTTTAAGAGCTTAAGGTGCATTAGAAAATCAAAGAAATGTTGAAAATAGGAGGTCAATTGGCAGTTTTTACACTAAGTTCCAAATACCAAATGCTTTCCAGTACTGTAAAATGACATGGAAAGCACCTTAGATTACAGTTTTTCAGTGTGTACAGTAAAACAAAATGGCATAAAAATAGCTGTTTTTTACCATTAAAATGACTACAGTTTTCAACACTTTAAATATGCAGTGTGTGAACGGCTTTTGAGAGGATTTCTTAGTGATGAATGATCTGCCAGAAATGTTGCTGTGCAAGAACAGTAGCAGAGAATCCAGCTGTGTGGGAAAGATTTACATGGCTCCTGGCTCTGCTCTTTATCTCTGTGTGTGTGCGTGTGTGTGCGTGTGTGTGCGTGTGTGTGTGTGTGTGTGTGTGTGCGTGTGTGTGCGTGTGTGCGTGTGTGCGTGTGTGTGTGTGTGTGTGTGTGTGTGTGTGTGTGCGCGTATTGTGTGTGTGTCCAGGTGTTGTGTTTTGGCAGACACACTGAACAGATGCTGCAGTGTGTGCCTCTGCATACTGTCATTTCACCCTGCCCTTGAGTTAGCAAATTAGCAAATTTCACACATCTCCTCTCAGGACATTTGTGCGACTGTCCGAGTGTGTGTGTGTGTGTGTGTGTGTGTGTGTGTGTATTACTCTTTGCTAAAATGCTCCTCCTGCAACAATTAGCTTTATGCTATCAGGTTGTGTTGCTGTCTGAAATATGATGCTGGCCGAGTGGCATCTTAATGACATGAATTAATCAAAATCTAATCCATAAAGCATTTGCATGTGATTTGAGGATTAGCATTTGATTCACACTTTCTAAACGCTTAGGAACAAGCAAACCACATGCTAATATACGTCAGAAAGCAGCTGCGCTACATTCAAGACACCTTCAATCTGTTCACATCCTCAAGCTCATCAGTTATTCTATTTATATGCTGATGTGTGTGGTGTAATGATGACAAACTGCTTGATATCAGTGACATCACTGCATTATTCATTATTTATCTCGACATGCTTGTGTAAAATAGTGAGTGTATCCATCTATCCATCCATCCATCCATCCATCTATATATCTAACTATCTGTCTACCTGTCTGCCGGTTTTGTCTATCTATCAATCCATCCATCGATCATATTTAATCTTTTTTGTTCATCCATTCATCCCTTCCTTCTTTCCATCCACTGATCCATCCATCTATTAATCTATCTTGATTATCTGTCTGTCCATATGTCTGTCACTCCGTCAGTACATCCATCCATCCATCCATCTATCTATCTATCTTGATTATTTGTCTGTCCATACGTCTGTCACTCCGTCAGTACATCCGTCCGTCCGTCCGTCCGTCCGTCCGTCCGTCCGTCCGTCCGTCCGTCCGTCCGTCCGTCCGTCTATCTATCTATCTATCTATCTATCTATCTATCTATCTATCTATCTATCTATCTATCTATCTATCTATCTATCTGTCTGTCTGTCTGTCTGTCTGTCTGTCTGTCTGTCTGTCTGTCTGTCTGTCTGTCTGTCTGTCTGTCTGTCTGTCTGTCTGTCTGTCTGTCTATCTCCATCCATATCTATCTATCTATCTATCTATCTATCTATCTATCTATCTATCTATCTATCTATCTATCTATCTATCTATCTATCTATCTATCTATCTATCTATCTATCTATCTATCTATCTATCTATCTATCTATCTATCTCTATCTATCTATCTATCTATCTATCTATCTATCTATCTATCTATCTATCTATCTATCTATCTATCTATCTATCTATCTATCTATCTATCTATCTATCTATCTATCTATCTATCTATCTATCTGTGTAATTTCTTGGGCAGAATAACATGTGAAATAGTGTGTAATATAATTGTAGTGTAAATGTAATATAAATGTAGTAAGTAAATATAATATTAGTAAATATAAATATAATATGAAGTATGATCAATATTTAAACCCATAAATTAGAGCTAAAGTTAATGAATTTGTTTCATGGTGTCATTAACCATCATGTGTTTGGTTGATTTTTACATGTCAGAGTCTTCTAAAGTAACACCAAAATGACGTGGAAAACTACATTTAAACAGAGCATTAAACTGTATTCATGGTGAGGTGATCTGCCAGGCCAGCATGAAAGTCTTGAGACTAGAACCTGTTTGCAATATCTGCAGAAAGATTTAGACCTGCTCTGCACTTAATTAATGAAGTTAATGACCTCTGCGTTATTGTGCACTGAGTAACCAAAGTCTTATTTCCTGCAGATACAATACTAAAACATACATAGTTATCTTGTCGACACAGGAAGCTGCAGGTTTTTGCCTGCTCGACTTTTATGGCTTCCAAAGCAAAAGAGAAGAAAATTAAAAAATCGGGTGGCCAAACTCAAGCGAGATAAGTTTTCCTACTCAGCTCTGTGCAGGAAGCAATTGGGTCCGTGTTTGGACGTGTGCCAGTCTGTGGGAGAAGAAACGGGCGCAGTTCATCAGAGCGGTGATTCTGCCGTGAATAAGAGCATCCGTTCGTTGCCAGGCGACGGTTCCGCTCGCTCCATCATCAGCAGCGGCTCTGGAGACGCGTGCAGAAACACTCTTATTGATGGCTCTGTATGCCCGTCTAATCTCTCGACTGACACAGTGGGTTTAAATAACCACCAGAGAAATGAGGACAGACGCCAGCAACTACACACGAGCCTGTGTCCCACTGGCAGAAGAGTCAATTAAAGTTGAGCAACTTCTGGATGCCAGTTAAAAGTCAAAAGTGACGTGGATAGAAGCCAATTACTAACCAAATCATTTGTGTCTTCCAGATGCTGAGGGCACCTGTTGACTCCGGAGGCGGCACCATGGAAACAAGATGCTGCCCAAATGTTAATTCAACCAAATATCAACTCTGTTATACATGGAATATTGTAACTATGAAGTTATAAAGATGTTATTATATTATATTATATTATATTATATTATATTATATTATATTATATTATATTATATTATATTATATTATATTATATTATATTATATTATATTATATTATTTTATATTATATTATATTATACTATATTATATTACATTATATTATATTACATTATATTATTTTATATTATATTATATTATATTATATTATATTATATTATATTATATTATATTATATTATATTATATTATATTATATTATATTATATTATACTATATTATATTACATTATATTATATTACATTATATTATTTTATATTTTAATATATTATATTATATTATATTATATTATATTATATTATATTATATTATACTATATTATATTACATTATATTATATTACATTATATTATTTTATATTTTAATATATTATATTATATTATATTATATTATATTATATTATATTATATTATATTATATTATTTTATATTATATTATATTATACTATATTATATTACATTATATTATTTTATATTTTAATATATTATATTATATTATATTATATTATATTATATTATATTATATTATATTATATTATACTATATTATATTACATTATATTATATTACATTATATTATTTTATATTTTAATATATTATATTATATTATATTATATTATATTATATTATATTATATTATATTATATGATATTATATTATATTATATTATATTGTATTGTATTATATTATTTTATATGATATTATATTATATTATATTATATTATATTATATTATATTACATTATATTACATTATATTATATTATATTACATTACATTATAATATATTGTATTGTATTATATTATTTTATTTTATATTATATTATATTATATTATATTATATTATATTATATTATATTATATTTTTTATATTATATTTTTTTATATTAGACTATATTATGTTATGTTATATTATATTGTATTATATTATATTAGACTATATTATATTATATTATATTATATTATATTATATTATATTATATTATATTATATTATATTATATTATATTATATTACATTTTATTATATTATATTTTTTAATAATTTTTTATATTATATTTTATATAGTAAACTATATTATGTTATGTTATATTATATTGTATTATATTACATTACAATACATTACATTATATTATATTATATTATATTTTATTATATTACATTATATTATATTACATTATATTATACTATATTATATTATTTTATATTATATTATATTATATTATTTTATATTATTTTATATTATATTATAGTATATTATATTACATTACATTACATTACATTACATTACATTATATTGTATTGTATTGTATTGTATTGTATTGTATTATATTATATTATATTATATTATATTATATTATATTATATTATATTTTTTTATATTATATTTTATTATATTTTATTATATTATATTTTTTTATATTATATTTTATTATATTTTATTATATTATATTTTATTATATTAGACTATATTATGTTACATTACATTACATTACATTATATTATTTTATATTACATTACATTACATTACATTACATTACGTTACATTATATTATATTATATTATATTATATTATTCATTATTTTTTTTCGGCTTAGTCCCTTTATTAATCTGGGGTCTCCCAAGCGGAATGTACCGCTAACTTATCCAGCATCTGTTTTACGCAGCGGATGCCCTTCCAGGCGCAACCCATCTCTGGGAAACATCCACACACACACTCATTCACACTCATACACTACGGACAATTTAGCCTACACAATTCACCTGTACCACATATCTTTTGACTGTGGGGGAAACCGGAGCAACCCACGGTTTGAAACCCGGAGGAAACCCACGCCAACACGTGGAGAACATGCAAACTCCACACAGAAACGCCAACTGACACACCCGAGGCTCGAACCAGCTACCTTCTTGCTGTGAGGCGACAGCACTACCTACTGCGCCACTGCGTTGCCCTATATTATATTATATTATATTATATTATATTATATTATATTATATTATATTATATTATATTATATTATATTATATTATATTATATTATATTATGCTGTAAAAAAGGCAGGGTTCCACAGAATTCAGTCATGTTGTCTGAATGCAAATTAAGTTAACAAATTTATTTGGGCTAAACATAAAGCCATTAAGTTGTCCCAAAAAACTGAGAATTGTGTTTCAGCTCAATAGTTTGAGTTCAACAGTTTTTCTGAGTGTATATTAGTTATATATTATATAAGTTAGAATTTACTAACATTTTTTTTATTTCACAATGTTGTTACACTTAAATTGAAATTACTTTGTTGGTATTGATAGTTCTATGAACCTTTAAAGTTACTTTATTTTCATTTAAAGGGATAGTTATTTCTCTCTATATAACTTCTTATACGTTAAATTATTTTAACATCAGTAGAAAAGTCGACAGAAATCAACATCCTATAATGCAAATCACAACCATAAATTCAAGAATTCAAACTTAGCTGATGATTGATAATGAAGCATGTTTGGCATGCTGTCCCGGGAGAGAGCCCTAAGCTCAGAATCTCCTTGAGCCCGGGGCTCCCTCCTGTTTCATCGGTAGAGAGGGGAGTCTGAGCTCAGGTAAGTTTTGAGAGCTCCCCCGAATTCATTCGTTCTATTGCTTGATTATTAGGGGTATGATGGCGGAATGAAATGCCCCAGCCGAGACTCGAACCAGCAACCTTTTTTGTTGTGAGGCGACAGTGCTGGTCCACTGTGCTGCCCTGTCCTGGATTAATCTAGGAAAGTGGTTAAGGAGTAGAGGTGGAGGGTGAGATTCTTCAAGGAGAAAATGTCTAAGGTAAGGAAATCTGTTTATTTACTGTATGTACATTTGGATTCTTCTGATTGGTAAATCATATGAAAGCTAATGTGGGATTGTGTGTCAATCATAAGCATGTGATCCTCTCAAAATTACAAAATTTGGAAACTGTTATTTAACAGTTTACAGTGTGGGCAACACGGTGGCGCAGTAGGTAGTGCTGTCGCCTCACAGCAAGAAGGTCGTTAGTTCAAGCCTCGGCTGGGTCAGTTGGCATTTCTGTGTGGAGTTTGCATGTTCTCCCCTCATTCGCTTGAGTTTCCTTAGGGTGCTCCGACATGCGGTATAGGTGAATGGGGTTGGCTAAATTGTGCGTAGTGTAGGAGTGTGAATGAGTGTGTATGGATGTTTTCCAGTGATGGGTTGCTGCTGGAAGGGCATCCACTTCGTAAAACATATGCTGGATAAGTTGGCAGTTCATTCCGCTGTGGCGACCCCAGATTAATAAAGGGACTAAGCCCAAAAGAAAATGAATGAATGAATGAATGTTTACAGAGTAGGTTTAGGGTTAGTTACCTGTAATTGTGCATAATTCATTGTAATTACTATAGTATGTACACGGATCATATGTAACTACGTCACATTAAAGTAAAGTGTTACCAAATTTTAGTGCCTTTTTTAGTTTGATCTATCCATTTAAGTATGATATATCCAGCCTGCAGGATAAAAATAAATAAATGAATATCCATTTGTAGTTTTCCAAAGACTTTCAGTGAACATTTTTCTAAAGAGTTTTCTTTTATAGAGAACATTTTGTACCATGCAATGACTTTATACATGCCAAAAATCTTCCTGTAACCTTAGATGTCAAAAAAAAAAGGTTTTCCAGCTCTGGCTCATCTATATTACGTGATGTTTCTCGATCTCATTATGTATGCTGCGCACACACAGTAGCGTTTGGCCCCATTTTGCCACCGTTAAGATGGTCCGTTGAGTGCAACGGTTTCACTTTAACTAATCTGCTAAAATGATCTCAGCAATGCATGCTGGATGAATGCTGCAAATCTCATTATCATTCTCGCATCACTCCTTTGCAAACTCAAGCTGCCTGAAGAAGCATGTTCATAAAGGGAGAAAATGCGCCACTGTACTCATCTGAAATTCTAATTCGCCCTGTACGAATTATTTGAGGCCCAAATTCTCAATTAATTTTATCCACAGCGTATAATATATGTGCTGCATACAGCTTTCGGCGAAATACAAGAGCAGGAACTGCCTGAAAGGGAATTTCGCAGTCGTGTGCATGTGAGCTTGTGCTGGATTAGCATTTCAAATTGAGTTATGTGCTTAAACAAGCAGTGGAGTCGCTCCTGGTGCTCTTTTCAAGACAACGCTGTTGTTATTTGTCTTAAAACTGCAGTTGGGATGTTTTTACTGCAGTATTAGTTCAACAATGAGTCATGAAGTATAGTATAGCATGCTGATTTTGTTTGCTTTTGTTTTCTTTGGCAGTTTTCTGTTCGATTCCCTATTGAAATGAGACGTTTTGTGATGTTTATTTATTTTAATTAGTATTTTAATATTTATTTTGACACTTAATATGGTTTTATTTAATAGGATAAATGCAAAGATATTCATTCATTTTCTTTTCGGCTTAGTCCCTTTAATAATCAGGGGTCGCCACAGCAGAATGAACCGCCAATTTATCCAGCATATGTTTTATGCAGTGGATGCCCTTCCAGCTGCAACCCAATGCTGGCAAACACCCATACACTTTGGATTCACACTCATACACTACGGCCAATTTAGCTTATTCAATTCACCTATACCGCATGTCTTTGGACTGTAGGGGAATCCGGAGCACCCAAAGGAAACCCACATGAACACAGGGAGAACATACAAACTCCACACAGAAACGCCAACTATATGCAAAGATACTACACTTTAAAAAGGGATTAGTTACTTTACTTTAAAAAGTAAGTAAACCCATTGCCTTAAAAGTGACAAGATTACTTAAAAAAGTGAGGAAATGCATTGTAACTTGTAACTTAAATTTATGTAACTTTTTTTTACATTTTTATGTAAATTTTATTATAAAGCACATAGTTATGTTAATAAATGTTAGTTAGTAAACCTATTGATTTTAAAGTTTTTTTAATAAGTGTTTTAATAAGTAAATGTGGTTATTGATGAGTTTATTAATTTAAAAAATCCTTTTAAAAATTTACTTAAGTTAGTTTTATTATAATGCACATAATAATTTGACTAGTTGAAAGCATAGTAGGCTCATTGATTTTAAAGTTTTTTTAATTGGTGTTTTAATAAGTAAATGTAGCTATAAATGAGTTTATTAATTAAAAAAATCGAAATTACTATGCACAGTTATGTTGACTAGTTGAAAAAATGTAGTAAACTCATTAATTAAATTTGTATTCGTTTTTAATACGTAAATGAAGTTTTTAATGAATTTGTTAATAAAAAGTGCTTTAAAAAGTTTACTTAATTTTATTATTATGCACATTAAGTTGACTATTTGAAAAAAAAATGTATACAATAACTTGTTGATTTGAATGTTTTTTTATTTGTTTTTTAATAAGTAAATGTAGTCATTAATGAGTTTATTCATTTAAAAGTACTTTAAAGGCAACAAAAGTTAACAAAAAATAAAATAAACTAGTTGATATTTACATAGTAAAAGTTATTTTATGAACTCTGAGGTGCTAGGAGCTCCATGGAGATTTTTGAAGAGGAAAAAATGATAACAAAATTATAAAATAATAATACATTTTGTTAAAGGAAACACATTATTATGCACAGTTATGTTGACCAGTTGAAATTAGTTTTTTTTTTTAAATCTCATTGATTTTAAAGTAAATTTGACCTATTTTTAAAATAAGTAAATGTGGTTATTAATGAGTTTATTAAAAGTACTTTAAAAAGTGTACTTAATTTTATTATTATGCACATAGTTATGTTGTCTAGTGACTAAAAAAATGAAGTAAACTCGTTGATTTTAATATTTCTTTATTAGTTTATTTATGAAATGTAGTTATTAATGAGATATTGATTTAAAAAATACTTTAAAGCAACAAGTTTACTGAAAAGATTTTAACTAGTCAATTTTTACAGTGCAAAAGTTACTTTTATAAACTTTTAAGCACAAGGAATTAATAAAATTTAATTTAAAAAATTATAAAATAATAATACATTTTGTTTTAATAAACATATTAGCATAAAAACAAGCAAAACATTGTAAGTAATCATAATTATTTAATAAAATAGATTTTAAAAATAGTGTTTAAAACAAACAAATTATTCATTCATTTTGTTTTCGGCTTAGTCCCTTTATTAATCAGTGGTCACCACAGCGGAATGAACTGTCAACTTATCCAGCATATGTTTTACACAGCGGATGCCCTTCCAGCTGCAACCCAACACTGGGAAACACCTATAAAAATTAATTCACACACATACACTACAGACAATTTAACTTATTCAATTCACCTATAGCTCATGTCTTAGGACTGGGGGAAACCCACACCAACACGGGGAGAACACGCAAACTCCACACAGAAATGCCAACTAACCCAGCCGGGGCTCGAAAAAGCGACCTTCTTGCTGTGAGGCGACCGTATTACCCGCTTCACAAACAAATTAGATTTGAATAAGCAAACTATTAAAATAAGCAAATGCAATACTGCAGTATGTTGAGGATAGGAAATTGTATTTTTTAACCTTATAAAACTTTGCTAATGTGCGCTCAGTGGCTCAGTGATTAGCACTGTCACCTCACAGTAAGAAGGTTCAAGTCCCGGCTGGGCCAGTTGGCATTTCTGTGTGGAGTTTGCATTTTCTCCCCGTGTTGGTGTGAGTTTCCTCCGGGTGCTCCGGTTTTCAAAGTCCAAAGACATGCGCCATAGGTGCATTGAATAAACTAAATTGGCCGTAGTGTATGAGTGTGAATGTGAGAGTGTATAGTTGTTTCCCAGTACTGGGTTGCGGCTGAAAGGGCATCTGCTGTGCAAAACATACTGGAATAGTTGACGGTTCAATCCGCTGTGTACTCACTGTAACTCATTTTCCAGGTTTTCTATCTGTTCATACTTGCCTTTTGGTGTGATCAATCTGTCAATCACATAAGATCCACCAATAGCAAACCAAAGCTGTTCACTCAATATGTCCTGCCTGCATTTGTTCTTGTTTTAAGAAGCCGTTTCACTCAAATATTGCACCTCATAGGAGGTGTAGGAGTCATTCACTACACTGAAAAAGAGGTTGGTAGGAAGCACAGTTTTTGACCGTAACGTAAGGTAACGAGAGTAGTTTGTAATAGTGATGATGAAATGAAGTTTTGTGAAGCAGTGAAGCGCTCGACTCAACTGTATCGGAAAAAGGTTCGTTACTCGAAGCTTTCTAAATCAAAGCTCGATGAGGACCTCTGCTGGTTAAAGTGTGGGAAAGCACTGTGTTGCAATAATGTCAAATGTTCACAACTGACCAACTCATTCATGTAGTAATACAACAACAGTAATATAAAAAAAATTACTCAATTACTGTAGTTTTTACACATAAGGTAGGTTACATTACACCACCGATGACTGAAGTAAAATCCAAGGTATTCAAAAGTATTTACATTTATCGTATTCAAACTAGTCTTTCACCCACCCACTCGTCCCAAGCGGGGAATGAATCGGCAATTCCTGCATAGGAGCCGAATGCTCTAATGGCCCGTTTCCACTGAGTGGTACGGTACGGTTCGGTTTGGTACGCTTTTATAGCCGTTTCCACTGTCAAAAGGGTACTGAACCAAACTGTACCGTACCAGTTTTTCTGCACCCTTTCGAAAGGGTACCAAACACGAGAAAGGGTACCAAAAGGCGGAGCTAGATGCGCAGCTGAACGCTATTGGTTTACAGAGAGGCGTTATTTGCTTACGCAACAAGCCAGAATCAAAACAAAAAACCTGCCATGTTTAAAATACACAGCCGACGAGCCGAGACATTACAGCGGAATTATATATACATATAATAACGAGCCATGGTCGACCTGGGCTCTAACAAACCTTGTCGTCGTCAGCCACAAAGCCATGAAGAAGAGCAAATTTACCCTGTGCCCTGTAGTTTTTTATGAGCCAGTCTGAAGCGCGAGTGGTTTTGCTTTCTTCCTTGCGCTCGCCGCGCGTCTATATCTGAAATAACAAACTTCTTGAGCTGATGATAATAACGTGCACTTGATTATTGACGTGCTTTTGAAACCTGATCCTGTCAGACACTGACAAACGCGAGAGTGAAGCGTGAAGAAACAAAGGAGAAGCCGGAAAAAAGGAGCACATCCTTTATCAGCAAACGTGAACAAACTGCCATGATTAACTATTATTGTTATTATCACCTTTTGGACTAATATGAACTCAAAATGATGGAATTGTTCTCTAACAGAGGCTACACATGCTGCTGAAGATTACAGACACAGATGAGAGGTTTGCTCTGACTGTGGGCTAAATTTTGGGTTGTTTTTTTAACCTAAATACGGACGAAATGTCTGCTGTGTGTAGTTCTTCTGTAGTTGGTAACATATCGGAGACTGTAAGGGGCTGTATGTGTTTATATATGTTCATTTATTTAGTTATTTAATATAATTACAGACGTTACAGTAGGCTGTTTCGCACTGTCATTGATCTGCAGTTATAATCAACTCATGTTCATTGAAAAGTTAGTAATAAACATTTCTACACAAGTATTTATGTGTATGAAGCATCTGTTTTGTGAGAAGTGCTTCTCATATGATATGTGAGCGACCTGTACAGCTTTATTGTAGACGTTTCCTCGAGCGAGAATGACGTCGAATGAATCTTTCTGTCATACACCACGCCCACCAAAAGGGTACCCTTGGTAGTGGAAACGCAAGCCTGATAAAGGTGACCCCTACCGTACTGTACCAGTCAGTGGAAACAAGCTTTTTACTAACCCATGAGGGTGTTTAAACGCAAATGAAGCTTCGATCATCACTGATCAAGTGATGATGGCAAAACAAATCAAGCACTGGTACACTGCTTCACTGCGAGATGTATCGGTTTTTTGATACATGCTTCGAAGCCTCGGCGCACAACGTCACATCACTAGTTTGTAATATAGATAAAGGAATATTGATGAAGGAATTCTGTTGATTGGAAAATAAAGACATTTTCATTTGCATCTATTTTGCCTGCGGACTCTGACTTTTACGCGTAATAAACTTGCTTACTCTACCAACAATAGTGGGAGTTGGAAAGCCGCTACAGGAGGAAAAGACCATCACTGCTGCTATTTCATTACAGTCATGTTACAGTCTTTTATACGGAGGTGTCGGCATGCAAAGTTTAAATAATATGATGGTGATTTTTTTTATTTCATTTAATTTTTTTGTATGAAGCAATAAGGATGATGAGTCAGGGAGGTAAGACTTAATAAACTTAATTCTCAGCCATGAGTCGGTCTAAGACAGCACTCAACTGACAATTGACCCTTCGCTAATCCACACCCAAAAACCGCCACCCACCAATCGTGGTTTAGCAACCGTAGCTACGCGCAGGGGTTCTGTCAAGCTTTCGAGTGAGGGAAACAGGCCAAAGCGTTGTGCAAATCTGACACCCGGTATCCTAAAAGTTTGGACAGGGTGGTTGAATTTTTTCCCTTTTCAAAACCAAAAACCCAAGAGGAGAAATGCCAGCGTGAATCAAGCTCTGTGAGGGGCGCTAAAGGAGCGGAGTTAAGTTGGTTTTGTTTTGATATTCCTGACACATTCAGTAATAGACCGACGGCAATAACTCGCACACCTCTTACCCTAAATGGATCTAAACTGTGTTTCCTACAAAAATACAACGCAGGTTGTGTTTCCCAGCTGTCTTTTTCTTTTTTCCACTCGAAAT
>NC_079452.1:31556267-31608767 GCF_903798145.1 Danio aesculapii | reverse complement strand
TGAATATTTATGCCTCTGTTAAATGTTCATGTGCGATGTGTATATGTGTATGCATATACTGTATGTTAGCTTCAGGGGAAATGAGGTCAAACACCCTTCTCTGTGTGTGTGTTTAGTAGTGAATCAGAATAAATGTGTGTGTTTATTTGAGAGGATGTTCAGCAGTAGGGTTGTGGGTTTTACATTGGCTGCAGTTTCTTCTGTTTTTCTTGTGTCTGAACTGCTAATCAAGACTTATTCTTGTGGGCCCGGATTCACAAACAGGGCTTCGTTTAATCCAGGACTATAGGCCAGTCGAATTAGTTTATCAGTTAAGTCACTTTTATTCTATAAAATATATATTACTGGTCTCAATCGGGAGACAAAACAGTGATGTATTTTATGATATCTCACTGCAATTTATTTTGAGTTTAGCAATTTATGCAATTTAATCAAGTGTCTGCGAGGATAGAGCTTTGAGTCATACTGAAAGCCTTAAGGCTGATTTATACTTCTGCATCAAGCGTACACGTATAGCATAGCCCTCGCCATGGCTGACTCCAACGCTGATGCGCACCTTTTAAAAAATTTAACAACACGTCGCAACGACGCGCAGCACAAGCTCTGTGATTGGTCGGCTTGGTAGCAGTGATGAGCGTGGTTAATGCTGAGAGCCGCGAGCCTGATGGAGCGAGTGTTTACAAGTTCAATTCAATTCAATTCACCTTTATTTGTATAGCGCTTATACAATGTAGATTGTGTCAAAGCAGCTTCACATAAAAGGTCACAGTAAATAGGAACAGTGTAGTTCAGTTTGTAGTGTTTAAGTTCAGTTCAGTTTAGCTCAGTTCAGTGTGGTTTAATAATCACTACTGAGAGTCCAAATATTGAAGCGCAAATCCAACGATGCGCAGCTCTATAGATCCTGAACCATGCAAGCCAGTGGCGACAGCGGAGAGGGAAAAAAAACCTTCACTAATGGCGGAAGTGAAGAAAAAAAACCTTGAGAGAAACCAGGCTCAGTTGGGCACGATCATTTTAATTTCTCCGCTGGCCAAACGTCTTGTGCAGAGCTGCAGTCAAGTGTCGAGTTCTGTGAGGGAGCTCCTGATAAAGACTTTTATCTTGTGATTAAAGTTACCGCACGTCTGCAGGCTCCTGCTGCTGAATGAGTGACTTTTAGCTAATTGTAGCATTCAGAAAAAAACGAAACAAAGAAGCTCGACACAGAGGAACAGAACCCGCTGCCAGCTAGCGTTTCGGAAGTGTTACTGCAGAGCAACACAAACTACGTGCAAAGCAGGCGCTGTGGGTCACTTCGATCACTCAACGCAAATATAAACCAGCCTTTATGCTTCATATCATGAGCATTTCATGTCAATAATTTTTTTAATTTAAGAAACTTATTTAATTATTTTATTTTATTAATTTCATAATGAATGAGCAAATTTATTTATTCATTGTTTATTTATTTATTTTTAGCATTTTTAATTTATTTGTTGTTTATTTGTTTTTGTTTTTTTTGGCTTAGAGTGGGAATGTGGGCTATTTTTTTTTATTTTAATTATTTTTAGGGGCGGCACAGTGGCTCAGTGGTTAGCACTGTCGCCTCACAGCAAGAAGGTCGCTGGTTTGAGTCCCGGCTGGGTCAGTTGGCATTTCTGTGTGGAGCTTGCATGTTCTCTCCATGAGAATTTATTGGTGTTTCCCAGTACTGGGTTGCTGCTGGAAAGGCATCCGCTGTGTAAAACATATGCTGGAATAGTTGGCGGTTCATTCCACAGTGGCGACCCCTGATGAATAAAGCAGATCCCCTAGTTTTCCATGATTTTTAGTGATAAAAATGACAATGTAATTCCCAGAAATTTGCAGACAATTTTACGATGAATTTTTCTTAGATTTCACTCCCCGGAGCATCTGACATCGTCACACATAGGACATGCATCAGGACTTCTCCTGCTGTAATACACCTATAGCACGGATTTCCGTAAAACTCGTCAATGGCAGGGAAGCGATTTCTCTCGTTAACTGCTGGGAAAGAGTTAAACGAAGTCATTTATCAATTTGACGCACGTCATAATACCAGCCATACATATAAAGCACAAATAATGTCCCTCAATTCGGTCACATCCAGCGGACGTCACCCTTTAACCAATCTCATCTCCACCTGTCTGTTCCCTCGCTGCGTTTGCTTCAACTTTCTTTTGCAGTCTGAAGCGCGTAAAACGTACAAAACGACCAATTCGCACCACAGGATGTCTATATCTCATCTTTACTATGACTTCACATGTAAATCACTCGCGCTTCATCTGCGTCTGCTTACTGCACAAGCTGAAAACTCCCCGCCCCCCCTTCCATGTAATGTTTTTTTTTATACACTTTATAATAACTACACACTATGAATCATTTATTAAGCATTATCATCTAGTGAGTTCATTACTTGTTGTAGTGGCACACCTTTTGTGCAAATTCTTATGTACCACCTTTTGCAGCTTCTATTCCAACAACCAGTTGAAAAAAACGCGAGTAAGACCGAATCTTCTGTTAAAACAGGTTTACTGAAGAAATGCAAACAAAAACACAAAGTTACAATAGAATCAATATAGCTTGGTATAGCTCGCATTTTTTCAAATACTGGTTGTTGGAATAGAAGCTGCAAAAGGTGGTACATAAGGATTTGCACGAAAGGTGTTCATTAGTCAAAAAACTGTGATGCTTCCAACATCCATAACTGCAATCTGACTTAAATGTATGAACTAATGACCTCATGACGTATTACTGTCGGAAGCCAAAATACCAAAGTAAAGCTTTTAAATTGTATTAATTATTAAATTATGCATTTTAGATAATACAATCACAATGAATTCTTATTTTATTTAATTGTCAATTTTCATCACGTTTTAACCTTTTTAACTTAATTCATTTGTGATAATAATTATGCGTAACTGGCTCTTACACTTGTTAAGCATCAACTTTACTTTAATAAGCGTTAGTAAGCAGTTTATAACTAAAGCTACAAATGCTGTATTATTGACTTATAACCACATTTATAATGTGCTTAATACTTGTACTTCCATACTTTTTGACTGGTTGATTTTTCATTACTAAATGAAGTGTCACATTATTTACAAATCATTTGTATTTAAGAGTAGTTGGAGGTTTTTAATGATCATTCAGAATGAGTTAGTAAATGATTAATAAACTATTGAAATTAACGTTTATATATCTTATTATTCAGGCATATAGTAATGGTTACCATGTATGTTAATAAATGCTTTATTAACTCAGCTTCATACAGTTGTGTGACCTAATCTAAAGTGAGGACTATTTATGGTTTATAAATCTCTTATAAATGATCGCTAAAGGCTTGGCTTCAAATGAACAATAATCTATGCAATCTAATCTAAAATGTTGCTGAATAACAGGAGTGTTAAAATACGACATAAAATTGGATAAAACAACAACAATATAATAATTTAACAATATAATAGGATACAATGTTTAATCTGTACAGTAATTTTATTTTAGATAAGGTTGCAAAGATTTATTTTCATTTAAAGTACAATTTCATTTGTGCATCTTCAAACGAATAGAAATTAATAATGTCATTTATGTTTTTCCTGTTTAGAATGTAACTGAGCCGTTAATTGTCATTTATTAGGGATTTATAAAGCATAAATAGTCCTCACTTTAGATTAGGTCACAAAACTGGATGAAGTTGAGTTAATAAAGCATTTATTAACATACAAATTAACTGTTAGTATATGCCTGAATAATAAGATATATAAATGTTAATTTCAATAGTTTAATAATCATTTATTAACTCATTCTGAATGATCTTAAAAAACAACTAACTATGCTTAAATAACTGGTTTGTAAATAATGTGATACTTAATTTAGTAATGAAGAATAAATCATTAACAAAGTGCAATTATTAAGCACATAATAAATCTGGTTATAAGTCAAGAATACAGCATTTGTACATGCATTTATAAACTACTCACTAACGTTTATTAATGTAGAGTTAATGCTTAACAGATAATAAATTCACTATTTGCTAATGCTTAATAGATGGTTCATAGTGTGTAGTTATTATAAAGTGTTACTGTTTTTTTATTTATTAATTTCAAGAAACTGTATAATACAACTTAGAATACAGTAAAAGAGAACAGTTCTTTAACACAATATTCACATTAGATACACAGGGTAAAGAGCAAAACCAAAAGAGTACATAAAAATGTAAAGAAATAGTGCAATAAAAAGAAAAAGATGAAAAAGTAGCATGAAAGATCTCATTATATTTACTCAAGAAGGAAGCACATTTCTTATTATCGATTAATCTAAGTGATTTAAAACAATGTTCTATTTCAAATAAGAAGACTATAAAAATTTGATTATTTTAAAGGAACCTCTGTTTAGTTCACAGGGACTTCTAACAACTTGTTTTGGTTTTCAAAATAACAAATAACTTCCTTAAGGTGCAAATTACTACTCAAATCAACCTTGGAAACGCAATATGAGCTTAAATCATTCCAAAACAATGATGATACATTGCATGAAAAAAACAAGTGACAAATGTCTTCACACTCATTCTTACTAAAGGTGCAAATATCAGTAACAGCACAATATTTGGATAAAAGTGCATTACATGGGTAAATATTGTGCAATAAGTGCACCTCTTTTATTTTATTAGGAAAACAGAATTTATATGGTAATCATGTTTTCCTCCATTGAAAATTAACAATTTTAGAACCCCCAAAAAAACTTTCCTCTAGGAGTAATGGATTTTTGTGACTGGGACAATTGACCCCCTTCCATGTAATATACTGATTGTGAGGGCACAGGTGAGATGTCATTTTTCGAAGAGACACACAAACACATCACGACGCTGCATATGCAACGTCTGTAATCATGTAAAACAATTCATTGCAAAGGATCGAAAAAATTTGCGACTATTTGTTGGTTTTGCGTTGGATTCAGCCATCAACGAATTGCGGGCTGAAAAAAACTTGGGGGTCTGATAAAGGGACTAAACCGAAGGAAAAATAATGAATGATGATATTTTATTTTTAAAATTTTTATTTTATTTAAACAAATATGCTATTTAATAAACTTTATGAGCTTTTATCAAATTGAGAAATCTCTGTAGTTTATTATATGTAGTGTTATTTTATAATGAAAGTTAAACATTGTGTAAAATAAAACAATTGTTGAAACCTGATTAACTTACGCAATAGCAATTTTTGTAGTGCACATTAGCTTGTAGATATTCTTAAGTCTGACATACTGATACTAACTAATCTAAAAAATTATATTTTAATTTCACTGGAGCTTTAAACGGCATCACGCTGGCTCAGAGGTTAGCCCTGTTGCTTCACAGCAAGAAAGTTGCTGATTCAAGTCACGGCTGGACCAATTGTCATTACTGTGTGGAGTTTGCGTGTTCTCCCTGTGTTCGCGTGGATTTCCGGTTTCCCCCACAGTTCAAAGACACGCGCTATAGGTCAATTGAATAAACTAAATTGGCCGTAGTGTATGAGTGTGTGTGAGAGTGTATTGGTGTTTTCTAGTACTGGGTTGTGGTTGGAAGGGCCTCCGCTGTGTACAACATATGCTGTAATAGTTGGTGGTTCATTCTGCTGTGACGACCCCTGATTAATAAGGGACTAAGCCAAAGGAAAATGAATGAATGATTGGAGCTTTAAACTCTTCCACTCTGTAATCTTACTGTAAACATTATTTTAGTTATTTCTGACTGGAAGGTGACCTGTGTGAATACAGAGGTGGTTTCTAAGTCAACTGCTGTGTTACGCCTGAGGGATGTAGAAGTGTAAAGATAATATGATTGGCCCGTTTAAGCCGTCCTCGCTTTCCCCTTTTTTATGTAAATGAATGCAGACGCCACTTACGGCTCTTCATTAAGTCATTAGCAATGGTTTGCTGATTCACATTGTTATTTGCTGTGTTTGATTGCCAGTAAACATAACCTTTCCTGCACTGCAGCTGCTAATGGATCATTTTGGCTTCTCTGATTTCTGCCAGTTAGGCCTAAAATGGAGCTGTGTGGGGAGTGTTGGAAATATTTCTCTTGTAGATAGATTGTTATTTATACATTTTGACTAATAATTGTCCTATCAGATCAGATTCTGAATTATTATCAATACTATCAAGATTATTATCAAGAGTGTATGCATGGTCATATTCTTCTTTTGGGATCAACATTTGAGTTGGTAACTTTAAGTTTTGATCAGTAGTATGTTTATTTTATTGAAATCTTTTATTTTTGTAAATCTAGCCACTTTAACATTTATTAAAGTATTATTTTAACCACTGTAAGCATTTTTTAACCACCTAGCCAATTTGACAGAATTTCTTTTATTTCAACGGGTGTATGTGCCAACTAGCCTCTCTTAGACAACAATTTTTCTTTTTTCCCTTATCTTTTCTTTTAAAAAATGTTGTATCCTTTTTTCTTCTGTTTTATTTTATATATTTTTTAATTATATATTATTGTATATTTCATTATGAGTTATATAAACTATTATGTTTAGTGTGTTGAAAAAATGTTGTTGTGTTGTGTTGTAATGTGTTGAAAAAAATCTTCTCTCCATTAAACAGAAATTGGGGGAAAGTAAAAAAAAATCATATATATAAATTAGTGCTGTCAAAATTAGCACGTTAACGCATGCAATTAATTAGAAATATTTAACGAGTTTTAAAAAATTAACGCAATTTACGCAGTTGCAGTTTTTTTTATTTCCTGTTGTGGCCGACGTGTGTTCAACGTGCAAAGAAATATGGATAGGAAGGACTTATAGAAGTCGTTTAATGGAATTTGATACCGCATGTAAAAAATCACTGTTTACATGGTAGACTCTTAATCAGCTTATTATTTCAGTCATATTACAGTCAGAGTATTGGTGTCCATGTAACTGTACTCAATGAAAGTGCCAGATGATGTCCCAAGCTGTCAAAGACAACCCATTCCTCTGCCTTTAGTTGAGTCCATGCACCCTCAAATGAAGTTCTTCGTTTCCCTCAAATTTGTTAAAAATTTAATGTTCAGAGATGGTGTGACCAAAGTTCTTATAAGTGGTACCGAAATTCATATGCTGATTCAGTTATTCAGCTTGTGAGAGACTGTTCTCACTCTCAGGTCACATCAGTCAAATGAAAAGGGCCACATTGTCCCCTGATAATGTCAACAGACTGGACTGTCTCAGCAACTGGCTGAATGTAAAGGAGGACTAAACAAAATTGTTTCTACTTTATAATTAATGATCTTAACTCTCAGCAATACAACTTTTCAATGAGTACATTTGTTTGTATTCAACACTTTATTAATATAATTTTCCAATTTCCATATCTGCAACGCCTGTATTTTGGCATTTTTTGCAGTCCATTTAGAATCCAACACGGAAATAATTTTTGTTTTTTATTGGCATTGATTGTTTTGAAATTCAAAAGGCATTTACATGCCTGTGTTTTTATTTCTGTAATAAATATGGCTGTCAAGCCAACAGTTTGAGGATCTTGATGGTTTATTTCTTCATGGATGTTGTTTACATGAAGAAATCTGTTACAAGTTAAACAAAAATTCTGATGAACAATCATATTTTGAATTTAAATAGTTTTTTAAATGAATTCAAGTTTTTTGTCTTGAATTTACATTAATTTTACATTTAAATAGCCAAAAAAGTTTCAGTCGTTTAATTGCGATTAATTGCAAAAAAAGTGTGATTTAGACACTCCTATACTGCATAAAGTGACATTTAAAGGCTTAACTAGGTTAATTAGGTTTACTAGGCAGGTTAGGGTAATTAGGCAAGTTATTGTATAACGATGGTTTGTTTTGTAGACAATCGAATAAAAATATATAGCTTAAAGGGGCTAATAATGTTGACCTTAAAATGGTTTTTTTTTAAAAACTAAAACTAAAAATAAAAACTGCTTTTATTCTAGCCGAAATAAAACAAATAAGACTTTCTCCAGAAGAAAAAAATATTATCAGACATACTGTGAAAATGTCCTTGCTCTGTTAAACATAATTTGGGAAATATTTAAAGAAGAACAAAAATTTAAAGGGGGGCTAATAATTCTGACTTCAACTGTGTGTGTGTATATATATATATATATATATATATATATATATATATATATATATATGTATGTATGTATGTATGTATGTATGTATGTATGTATGTATGTATGTATGTATGTATGTATGTATATATATATATATATATATATATATATATATATATATATATATATATATATATATATATATATATATATATACATAGATAAACACATATATATACACATATATATGATTTTAGCCCCAATTTTGACTCGCCAACAGGTTTTGAGAAATTGCCAACAAATGCCTGAAATCACAGGCAAATTGGTGCTCATTCACGTGATTAACAATCACAATTTGAACTATAAAAGACACCATCTGAGAGAATTGTCGATGAGTCAGACACCCATCAGATATTTGGCATGCTAAATATTTGGACCTGTCTGCGATTCAAATCATGCTGTGTAAAATGTGTTCTGATTGAAAATAACATCTGCGAATACCTACAGCCAATGAGGGAGCAGCATTCACTTGGAGGTTGGGGTAGAAGTTAAAAGGGCTTCTCTTCAGTCTATTTGGACCCAAGAAATGGAGGAAAAGCTAGTGGAAAATTGGCAGCAGCACACGTGTCTGTTTGAGCAATACCACAATTGGGTCGAAAAAAGTTGAAGAGAAATTGCGAATTCCCTTCAAAAGCCAGGTGAGAAAAATCAATAGGCTACATTATCTGCCCCACTAAACGCTTCTTTCTCATTATGTAGTTAATAACAAAATATATACTACGTGACCACTTCTTGATTGTGTTTGGTTGTGAGACGTAGTTTGGACAAAGTTGTCAGTGACTCTCCTATTGTAAAGTCATGCAGTCTGAAACCCCCTGTCGCCGATCCATCTTGTAGTGTAAACGCAGCAACACAACACTAACCCAGATAGTCATACAGTATGAAAACATCTGGGACATGACTACTTGGAAAATCGTGCAGTCTGAACTTGGCATGAGGCATGTGCCAACTAGCTTCTTTTAGACAAGGGGTGCCCAAACTCGGTCCTGGAGAGATGGTGTCCTGCACATAGCTTTGCTCCAACTACCTTCAACATACCTGCCTGGAAGTTTCTATGATATCTAGAAAGAGTTTGATCAGATGGTTCAAGTGTGTTTAATTGGGGTCCGAACTAAAATATGCAGGACTCCGGCCCTCCAATACTGAGTTTGGACACCCTGTTTTAGGTGGTTTGGTTCATTTGGTCTGGACCAAGGGCAACAGATGATACATTGTAGCATTTCTCTGCTGTTTTGGGTCCTTTTCACACCACACTGATTGCTTTGGTCCCAACCAGTTGAAAAGAACCAAAATGCAGTCATGTGACAAAATTCACATCACTCATTGGCCAGATGTTATTGAACGTATTTCCTAAACTGCTTATTGATTGGATTGTATCCCTGCTCATAGTATACTATATAGTTCGTGTACATCACTTTAGACAAACTATACACAAACTATACATTTCGAGAATGAAGCGCAGCTGCGGCTGGAAAACAATGTTTTAATGCATTGCAATCGGCGAAGGCGTTAGGAGGAGGCGTGAGTTTATTTAGTTAAACTGTGACATGGTTGTCTTCCGGAAATACTACCAACTATCTGTCAGGTAACGTTTTTCCCTCTCTCTCTCTCTCTCTCTCTCTCTCTCTCTTCAACTTCTCTCTCTCTCTCTCTCTCTCTCTCTGTTTAAAACTGTTGGTAAAGCGCTGTCAACAGGTATTTTTCCTCCAAACCCAATAAGATGGGACAGCGCATCGGAGTACGGCAGCTGGATTAGTCCAAAAGGCGCAGTACTTTTTGACGTTGGGTCTGTTTAATTTGGATCATATTCTCACCACAAACAAACCACTCGGTTCGTTTGAAGGCGTACCAAGATCACCTCTTCAATGAGGTCTCGGTACGCTTTTTTGGTCCGTTTTTGGTGCGCACTCGAGTGCGATTGCTACTGTACATTCACACCTGCCCAAACGAGCCGCACCAAGAGAGAAAACGAACTCTTGTGCAATTCAGCCAAACTAAATAATGCAGGTGTGAAAGCACCCCTAGACAAAATTATTTCTTTTCTTTTTTTTTAATTTTGATCTTGTTTTATTTTATCTGTTTTTATTGAACCATTTTTCTTTTCTTTTAATGTTTTTAACTTATTTATTTTATTTTATTTTAACCATATGTGCCACTTAAAAACATATTTTATTTCATTTATTTTATTTACAACACTGCTTATGCCAACTAGCGACTTTAAGAAAATCATTTTCTTTTTTTCTATTTAAAATTGTATTTTATTTTATTTATTATTTAATTTCAGCCTGTGTGTTCACATATCCACTCTAGGACAATATTTTTCTTTTCTTTTAAATTTGTTTTATCTCATTTTATTTTAAACACTAAATACATAGCCACTTTAATAAAAAAAAAATATCTATAATAATTTAAGTTGGCGATTCATTTTGCGGTGAATAAGCCAATGGAAAATTTATTTTATTTTATTTTATTTTATTATTTAATTTAATTTAATTTAATTTAATTTTTAATTTTACTTTTTATTTAATTTAATTTTATTTATTTTTTACATTTATTTTATTTCATTTCATTTTATTTAAACACTTTTTAAACACTGTTTATGCCAATGGGCAACATGGTGCCTCAGTGGTTAGCATTTTCGCCTCATAGCAAGAAGGTCGCTGGTAGGAGTCCCGGCTGGGTCAGTTGGCACTTCTGTGGGGAGTTTGCATGTTCTTCCTGTGCTGGTGTGGGTTTCCTCCAGGTGCTCCGGTTTCCCCCACAAGTCCAAAACTGTGCGCTATAAGTGAACTGACTAAACTAAATTGGCCACTGCAACCCAGTGTTTCCCAGTACTGGGTTGCAGCTGGAAGGGCATCCGCTGTGTAAAACATATGCTGGATAAGTTGGCGGTTCATTCTGCTGTGGCGACCCCTGATAAATAAAGGGACTTAGCTGAAAAAAAAATGAAGGAATGAATGTTTTTGCCAAGATGCTTTAAGATGATCTTTTTCTTTACTTTTTTTATATGTCTTTTTTAATTGTAACCATTATATGTGTAACATTAATAATAAAAATCTAATTAAATGCATTATTTGTAGTTTTTTTAAAGGTGCAAATTCCCACAACATGTGAAAACATTCATAAGCGGAAAAGAAAAATCACAGACAGTGAAGTCTACAAGTCGCAGAAGATCAAGATCACCATTCCAAGTATAAAACATACAGTGATTCCTCATTTTCCCAGTCAGTGATCAGCGACGCGTCTCTGAATATCAGAAAATCAGTCGCTTCTGGTCCACAGAGCAAAGCTGAGAAACAAAAGAGGAGGGAGTCCATTAGTGAGACGTCAAGAGATATATATTTCATCCGCCTGTCTTCCTCACTTCTGCGTTGAGGTAACGAGATCTGAGACTACTTTTCCTTCTCTGTCTCTTTCTCTCTCGTGTGCGTGTGTTTTGTGTGTGTCTCTTTGCTCAGATAAGAGCGGGTTTCCCTGGACGGCGGCCGATCGGGGAGATAAACAGACTGAGAGCAAATGGGATCTGAAGAGAAGTTGTTGAGGAGGCTTTTGTGTGGGAGCGCAGATGGGAAAGAGGTGTCAAAAGTGGCTCTTCATGGCAGACGCAGATCAGAGGCTCGGGAATGAAGGCTGGCCTTTACTGGTAATAAGAACAAAACACACTCTCTAGGAGAGAAAAAAGCACATCTGAACTGCACACTGATCAAGTCTGGACACTAGTACTATAGTGTCTCCATCAGGACTTTACTATTTGAGAAGATACGGTTGAAGTCTGTATTATTAGCCATCCGGAATATTTTTTTCTCTGATTTCTGTTTAATGGAAAGAGGATTTTTTCACCACATTTCTAAACATAATAGTTTTAATAACTCATTTCTAATAGCTGCATTTTTGCTTTTATCTTTGCCATGATGACATATACAGTGCATTCAAAAAGTAATCATAGCGCTTCACTTTTTCCACATTTTATTTATGTTACAGCCTTATTCCAAAATGGATTAAATTACTTTATTTCCTCAAACTTCTACACACAATACCCCATAATCACAATGTGAAACAAGATTTTTTGAAATTGTTGCAAATGTTTTAAAAATAAAAAACCTGAAAAATTACATGTACATCAGTATTCACAGCCTTTGCTCAATACTTTGTTGATGCACCTTTGACAGCAATTACAGCCTCAAGTCTTTTTGAATATGATGCCACAAGCTTGGCACACCTGTCTTTGGGAATTTTTGCCCATTCCTCTTTGCAGTACCTCTCAAGCTCTATCAGGTTGAATGGGAAGTGACGATGTACAGCCATTTTCAGATCTCTCCAGAGATGTTCAATAGGATTTAGTTCTGGGCTCGGGCTGGGCCACTCAAGGACATTCACCGAGCCTTTGTGAAGCCACTCCATTGATATTTTGGCGGTGTGCTTTGGATCATTGTCCTGCTGGAAGATGAACCGTTGCCCCAGTCTAAGGTCAAGAGCACTCTGAAGCAGGTTTTCATTCAGAATGTCTCTGTAAATTGCTGTATTCATCTTTTTCCTCTATCCTGACTAGTCTTCCAGTTCCTGCTGCTGAAAAACATCCCCACAGCATGATGCTGCCACCACCATGCTTTACTGTAGGGATAGTATTAGCCTGGCGTTAAGCGGTGCCTGTTTTTCTCTAAATGCAATGCCTGGCATTCACTACAAAGAGTTCAGTTTTAGTCTCATCAGACCAGAGAATTTTATTTCTGATAGTCTGAGAGTCCTTCAGATGCCTTTTGGCAAGTTTCAGATGGGAAGTGGCTTCTGGCTACTCTACCATACAGGCCTCATTTAGCTTAAATGGCTGACCAGCTCTAGGAAGAGTCCTGGTGGTTCCAAACATCTTCCACTTATGGATGATGGAGGCCACTGTGCTCATTGAGACTGTCAGAACAGCAGAGATTTTTCTGTGACCTTGCCCAGCCTTGTGCCTCGAGACAATCCTGTCTCGGGGTCTACAGACAATTCCTTTGTCTTCATGCTTGGTTTGTGCTTTGACATGCACTGTCCACCCTGGGACCTTATATAGACAGGTGTATGCCTTTTCAAATCATGTCCAATCAACTGAATTTACCACAGGTGAACTCCAATAAAGCTGCTGAAACAGCTCAAGAATGACCAGTGGAAACTTGAGCTCAATTTAGAGCTTCACTGCAAAGGCTGTGAATACTTCTGTACATGTGATTTTTCAGCTTTTTTATTTTTAATAATTTACTTTTAATATTTTTTTTCACATTGTCATTATGGGGTATTGTGTGTGGAATTTTGAGGAAACACAAACACAGGGAGAACATGCAAACTCCACACAGAAATGCCAACTGGTCCAGCCAGGACTCGAACCTGCGACCTTCTTGCTGTGAGGTAATAGTGCTAACTACTGAGTCCCTGTGCTGCCAATTAAATTATTACAATTAAATTTAATTAAATTTTGATTTTAAATAAATTAAAATAAAATCAGGGTTCCGACTCTAAGCCAAATATCAAATGACTAAATAGATAAATAAATTAGTCCATAAAATAAATACAAATAATTAAATTAAGCTAAATTAGGGTTACACGGTGGCGCAGCGGGTAGCACGATCACCTCATAGCAAGGAGGTTGCTGGTTCGAGCCTCAGCTGGGTCAGTTAGCATTTCTATGTGGAGTTTGTTCCCAGTATTCGCATGGGTTTCGGCCAGGTGCTCCGGTTTTCCCCACAGTCCAATGACATGCTCTATAGGTGAATTGGGTAGGCTAAACTGGTCGTAGTGTATGTGTGTGATTGAGTGTGTATGGGTGTTTCCCAGTAATGGGTTGCAGCTGGAAGGGCATCCACTGCGTAAAACATATGCTGGATAAGTTTGCGGTTCATTCTGCTGTGACGACCCCAGATTAATAAAGAGACTAAGCTGAAAAGAAAATGAATGAATGATTGAATAAACTAAATTAAATAAAATTATTAATATAAATGTATCTATGAGGACAAAACAAACATTACACTCTATTATAATGACGTTGCATTAAAATGATACAATAATAATATTAGTGACGCATTTCATTTTTCAACACACTGAGCAATTTCTCAAAAATAATGAAAAAGGTATTAAACTTCAGCTTTTTTAAATTGACTCAAATTAAATTCAGTTAACTACAGTACTTGGGTTAAAAAATGCTGTGCATCAAGTTGCCTTTTTATTTTTATATACAGCCACAACAAGACAAAGTGTTTATTCTGTTAATGTTGATCTCCATTATACATACTGATAACATGTATCTCTTGAATGTAATGTACTGTGGGTCCAGTAAGCTAGAGGAAAGTTTTATACACTGACATATATTCAGGTGCATCAGATGCCTGTGCTTTTCCTGAATGTCAGGAGAGGCTTATGAGATGACGGGTGGAACAATTTAGAGACTTGCCAACCTGTAGTTACTCTACTTTTCAAAGGAAATTCTGCCTGTCTTTCAGCTTTGTGCCAGGATCATGGGTTCAGTTCCAGAGGAATGCATGAACTTGAGAAAATCTGCACTTAGATTGTGGCAGTCAGAAGCTCGAGGTCAGTAGTGTGTAGTTTTCAAGGAAATTAAAGCTAGAGTTGGCAATTTCAGGGGGACGATATAGCAGTTGCAAGCAGGGGCGGACTGGGACAAAAATTCAGCCCTGGCACTGTAGCCACACCAGCCCACATTACCGCACAGACACAGCCCCACCCATGCACACGCACATTCACTACCTATATTGGTGTACAGATGGTGAAATAATATAAGCAGTACTATATTTAATAGATATTTAAACATTTAATGTATGTGACCGGAACAAAAACAACCCAATTTACTAAATTACTAAACTAAATAAAAAAGAATCTGTGGATCTTGTAGAGTCTGTGTGTGCTGTCTATGTCGTTTGTTGGCTATTACCTGTGAATGTGTATCACAAACACATACACACACACACCTTTGCACACTAATGGACATGCAGCACTAGCAACGCTTCAGCATACTTTTATTCACAAATAACTATATACAGTTGAAGTCAGAATTATTAGCCCCCCTGTTTATTTTTCTCCCCAATTTCTGTTTATCAGAGAGATTTTCTCAACAC
Organism: Danio aesculapii; assembly: GCF_903798145.1. Taxonomy (NCBI): domain Eukaryota; kingdom Metazoa; phylum Chordata; class Actinopteri; order Cypriniformes; family Danionidae; genus Danio; species Danio aesculapii. The sequence continues at coordinate 31,593,540 of NC_079452.1, read as the reverse complement.
ATTATAATAGTTTTAATAACTCATTTCTTATAACTGATTTATTTTATCTTTGCTATGATGACAGTAAATATTATGTGACTAGGTATTATTCAAGACACTTCTATACAGCTTAAAGTGACATTTAAAGGCTTAACTGGGTTAATTAGGTTAACTAGGCAGGTTAGGGTAATTAGGCAAGTTATTGTATAATGATGGTTTGTTCTGTAGACTATCGAAAAAACCTATAGCTTAAAGGGGCTAATAATATTGAAATGGCTTTCAATGGCTTAAAATGGCTTTAAAAATTAATAACTGCTTTTATTCTAGCCGAAATAAAACAATTAAGACTTTCTCCAGAAGAAAAAATATTATCAGACATACTGTGAAAATTTCCTTGCTCTGTTAAACATCATTTGGGAAATATTTGAAAAAAGAAAAATAAATTCAAAGGGGGGCTAATAATTCTGACGTCAACTGTATGTCATTCTCTGCAGTGTTGCCATTGTCTTCACCTCCACGTAAGGATTAAATACATACTGTAATTTAATGTTTTACTTTAAAGACTAGCTATGTATAAAGTTAACTACAAATGCCTAGTACTGTGGCTATAGCTATAGGTTCCTTTGCATGTTAGACTATATTGCTAGTACAGTAGCATACAGCAGTCTGTATACCCTAAATCCCTCGTTATCTGCTGATAATGACATTTTAAAATAAACGAGATTCTAAGTTCTACGCTGAGCTTACAACTGTTAACCACAGTGTAGGTAATTGTCAGAAGTAGTGTGAATGGTGTCAAAATTACTTAGTGTATTTTAGTATAATGACTTTGAAGTATATTTTCTGTTTTCTTCTTACCTCCTCTACTCTGCTACTGTTCTCTGATGCAGCAGCTGAATTTAAACCTTTCGAGAATTTTTCAGTTAATTTTATGCATTTGGCAGCGTCTGATTTTAAAGCCCTTTTTTGCTTTCTTGGAGCTTTTTAGCACCGCCTTTCCTGTTTTTACAGTCCATCTCTGACAATTAGCTTGTGTTGCACTTACTGTGTGTTTGACATTCTTGCCAGATTTTGATTACGTCTGTGTAACCTCTGATTGAGTCAGCCCCTCTCAAAACCATCGCAGATTGGGCCAAATGCTTAACACTTAATTATTATTATTATAATTATTAATATTATTATTACTATCATCATCATCATCATCATCATCATCATCATTATCATTATAATATTCACACCTTGCAAGAGATAAAAGCTGTTTGCATGTAAAAACAATACATATGATGAAAAAAAAAAAAAACTGACCGGCCCACATTTAAAAAATGGTCCGGCCCTTCTGGCATTTGCCAGAATTGCCAGATGGCTAATCCGCCCCTGGTGGCAAGCTAGCTTTGGATATACAGTGTGAATTTATTTTTATTTTTTAAATATTTCCCAAATGATGTTTAACAGAGCAAGGCATTTTTCCAACGCAGGCTTATTATTGATACATACCCCTATAAACATTTTTTTCATGAATCCACCAGAGGCTGCTGTGTACATTTTTTTAGAACTCATATTTCTCTCGCGAGTGCCATTCGCGCCTGTTTTCTCACCTAAATCCACCAGAGGCCGCTGTCGACTGACTAACTGACTGACCGACCAATCCCCCATCCTCCTCTTTCCTTAAACCCAACCAATAGTGTTTTCAAAAGCATTCATTAACCCACCCATAGCCTTCCCTAAACCCAACCTAGTGTTTCCAAAGACAAAGATTGACCCAATCACCCCCTTCCCTAAACCGGGCCGATAGTGTTTTTAAAAACACAGATTAACCCAATCACCCCTTTTATTAAACCCAACTGACAGTGTTTTCAAAAGTAATCCAGAAAAAGAAAAGCCCTAGTTACCGCCTCATTTTTACCATGTTATCAAATCTTACCTTATCTAATTACCCTAACTTGCCTGATTAGTGAAGGTTCACAAACTAAAGCAGCCGTCACACTAGAGTTTAAGCTTGCAAAATTCTGTCGTATGGCACTGCGAAAAGGGGCGGGATTAAACAAGATGATTAGACATTTAAAAAAGCCAGCGATTGGTCCATGTTTTAAATTCCTGTCCAGAGAGGTCATGTTTTGATCATCGATTGGTCTCACGCAGTCAAGTGAAACAATTTCGCAGGTCAAAGTTCACTAAGCTTTAACTCAAGTGCAAAACTTGACGCATGACCTTGCGTTTCCGGTCTGACGCATTCGAGTGCGTATGAATGGAAATCTATGAGGAAAAAAGTGCAGTGTGACCGCAGCTTAATTTCGAGAGGAGCACATGATATGATTGATCACGGCTGATCTCTTGTCTGTAATCATTAATAAGCCAATCAGATAATTCCAAACTCACTATAAATAACCAATCTAGCATCACTCCTTTATCTTCATTTTTTGAAGAATCCCCCATCAACCCCATCTCCCCCTTTTCCGCCTTTACCAGGGGGAGCTCTCAAGAACTTACTGATCTCATACCCCCTTACATGCTCATTGACCAGGCGAGAGCCCTTGGTTCAATTAGCTAAGTGTTCTTTAAGTTAACTTAATTGTTTATAAATTTAATAGGACTAAACATAAAACAATCAAGTAGTTGCAAAAACACTCAAGATTTGTGTTGTTTCAGCTCATTTTAAATATTTAGTTTAAACAAACAGCCATTTTTTGAGTGTATGTGGTTGTTTACAACACCAAAAATTAAAAACCACCCTGTGTTTGATCACTATTGGACATCCACTTTAAAACAAAATCTGCTTCCTGAAGCCAAACCAGCTGGGAGCCACTGATGTAGGAGAAACAATTGAGATATAAAAGACCTCGTATGTGATTTTTCTTCCCCGCGGGCCAATCCGGGCATGAGTGAGCCTCCCAACACATGCTTTCAGACATCTGAGCCAAAGTCCTAATCACTGTGAAGTGTGTGTAAGTAAGTGGGCATACGTGGGCACGGGTGGGCTGTGACAGTCTGGCCACCCCGCGGTAATGAGAGTCAGGAAGAGGCTGATCAGAGACCAGGAATCACATCATTAGGACCACATTCCCTTGCAGTCGGGAGAAAGAGAAAAAGAGACGGAGCAGTCAGTCACTCGGCTGAACAGATCAAACTCTAATGAGCCTGTCTCTTTGTTCTGCACCCAGGCTTCTGATGCGCACACACACACACGCAGGCACAGAGAAAGACAAATACTCAAATAACTGTCTATACATGAAGAGACTCTGTGTGTCTTTATTTGTCAGAGACTCTGAGCGACGGCAGATTGTATATGCAGAATATCGCTCTACGGAGCAGCTTTTTGCAGGCAGCGTTTTAGCATTATAAACGTGTTCCTGAGGCAAAGTCTGTTCTGAAAGGCTGGCAGAAAAACATTGTGTTGTTTCCTTGGCCTGATTCTAAAAGCTACATTCAGAAGTACGTACTTTGCCTTCACCGGTGGAGTATTTTAGTGCAGAACACGTACGCGATTGGGATGCAAACCTGAATGATTGTTTGATAAAGAGTTTGATGTTGGTATGTTTGGTATAAAAGTCTTTCATGTTTATGTTTGACGAAAAGCTGAATTTTCAGTAGTCATTAGGCTGCTCCAGTTATCAGTAATATTCTGATTTGTATTTTTATTTATACTTTTTGTGGAAAATAACAGCTTTTATTTGAAATATATATATTTCGTAACTTCATAAATGACTCAACTGTTACTTTTTATTCATTTTAAAGGTGCCATATACTGCATTGCTTTAATAAGTTCAGTTGTTCTCTGACATCTACATCGTAGGTTCATGGCTTCGGTAATTAAAAAAAATTCCAGAAATGGTTTTATAAGCTCATTTATTGCTCCGTAAAATACTTATAGAATCAGAAGGTCCATGATTGACCATATATGGCATGTGTCGTGAATATTAATCATATGAATATTAGTCATCAGATCTGTTGTGGATAAAGGCTAAATTATAATTGAACGTGACAAAAAAGAGTGATAGAGATGTATAACGTTGTATTTTGAAGCTATATTGTCAAAGAAAACAGCCAGGAATTAACATCAACCTCTGCATGAACAGATGACAGTTGAGCTGCGTGATTTGGTACGATTCATACAGTCTACAAGTCTACACGCATCAAATTTTTACAATAAACAGAATAAATTAACAAAAGATCTAATTAAACATACCTTATGCCTCTTCAGAGTGGAGATGAATAAATGTGTAATCTGTGAATCCTGTATTTTGCGTCCTGAGGCGATATTGAAACGTCTCGCGCAGTTATTGCACAGTAACAAACAGTTAACAATCTGGCGATTGCGTTTTCAAAATAAAAATCCCACGTACATGGTAAGTAAATATGCGCTTAAAATAACTAAGTGAGGAAAATTATTGTCTCACTAGAAATGTTGTTGCTTATCAAACGCAGCATAAGGCATGCATATTAATGATCTCATAGCTTTTTTATGATTTCAGAGGTTGATAATGTAGCTGCTGTTAGGTCTAGATGAATGACCTAAAGTAGGCTTACATGCAAATGAGGATGGCATGGCCCGTGAGTCTCATCACAGTTAGTTTTTTTTCTGATTGGCTTGTTGTCATTCAGGGTAAACAGTGGTGTCTGAGGCTCACAGTATGCCCATTTCCATATACTGATCTTTACTGATCATAGTAGATTATTACACTATGGCTTGGTGTACCCAGATTTTCATTAAAGGGCACCTTTAAGCATCCCTGCTGAAGAAAAGCACATAAATATTAAGCAGACAGTCTACTAATACTCAAATGGACCATCAAAATAAAGTGTTATCGTTTGTTCAAACCACTTATTTAAAGTGAGCTGAAACAACACAAATCTTGAGTTATTTTGGATAACTTCATTGTTTTATTTTCAATCTACTTGATTTTGTCAAAACTAATAAGTTTTAAAATAACTTAATTTCTTCATGTTGTCCCAACACAAACTGATTGTTTAGAACCCAGAATCTTTTACAGTATAATGTATGCTTTTTAAAAAGTTGTACTGGCCTACCGTACAAAACCCCTCACCAACCCAGAACTCAGAGAGAACCCACATATTTTCTTCTGTAATGCAACTAGGGCTGTGCAATTAGCGGAAAATATCTAATTGCGATTTTTTTTTTTAATTGCGTTATCGAAATTGAGATTTCGATTTTGATGTGCGATTTTAATTTTGTAGTCAAACTTCAGCTCAATCATCTTTATCCTAGCTTCTTACTGCTAAAATGCAGTGAGTGTTAGTTAAAAAAGGATGACTGAAAAGATATTAACTTATTAACATTTAACTTATTAACATCAAATTAATTTTTAAATATTCAGCAATGAAACACTCGTTTTTCTTTCAGTAAACAGAAATAAAATGATCTTACCTTTCTGTCAACAATTTGAATTTAAATTAGGGAGATATTGTAGCTTATTATACAAACAAAAAATAATATTTATTATAAAAATACAGAACACTCAACTAACATGGCTGAAACAACTCTGAAATTGTACTTTGCTGTTGCTTCCTACTATATTAAGTGTCACTGGCAATACTTCAGTTGACTTTTAGCAAGATATATGTTGCGTTTATTTATTTCATATAATAGCAGACGTTACAGTAGGCTGTTTCATACTGTCATTGATCTGCAGTTATAATCAACTCATGTTCATAGAAAAGTTAATAATAAACATTTCTACACAAGTATTTATGTGTATAAAGCATCTGTTTTGTGAGAAGTGCTTATCATATGGTATGTTAGCGACCCGTACAGCTTCACTGTAGACGTTTTCTCGAGCGAAAATGACATCGACTGAAACTTTCTGTCGTACACCACGCCCACCAAAAGGTTACCCTTGGTAGTGGAAACGCAAGCCTGATAAAGGTGGCCTGTACCGTACTGTACCAGTCAGTGGAAACGAGCCATAATCTCACTATATTTGTTGAACGTGATATTTAAGTAATATTTTTAGATTCTGTTAAGGTAATATCAAAATGAGGCAGTTCCTTATATCACATTTTCATTATATTGTTAAGATCGTGAAACAGCATAGCCAGAATGATTTGAACGAGGTTATAAAGTACACTGTTGCCTTTGAAGATTTACCCGACGTGTCCTCGGGAGTTTGTTTTCCATATCAAACTTGCGAAGTCTGAACTTACAAGGAGATGATGCAGGACTGAACTGTGTGTAGGCTACTTATATTGAAGAAAAAGCCCCAATCAGATAGACGAATGTCTGCAGCCCCGCCTCCGTTTTCAGATGTCTCCGTTTTGCCTATCCGCACTAACACAGAGCAGCAGCGTTTCAGAATGAAAACAGCCCTCTTCAGCGTTTTCAAAACGCCCCATTTTCGGCGCTCAAAAACTCTGGCGTAGTGTGGACGGATGGTGTAACTGTAGCAAAACTTAAAACGAAAACGTAGTAGTGTAAACGGCGCCTTAGTTAAAGGCTGGTATGAATTACATGACTTTTTGTCTCATTTTGCAGTCAGTAGAACGTTGAAGTCCATCTGCAGATATTTTCTTCCATAGTGCATAGAAAAATCTAGTTTCTCCTTAATTTGTTTCAACAGGGATCATTAAATCATTTGCAACTTGAATGAAAAAATGACTGAGGACTTGATTAAGTCAGTGATTTACGATGGAGCAGCCACTGGGATTAGTTTGTTAAGTTTGACCCGAACATCTCATCTAGATCTTTCTGCGAAGCTAATGGTGGCTTATTCAATCTTTCTCCGACTGATTTCATCTGCCGTGTCCCTCATTGCTCTTTCTCTCCGACTTTTTTTTGTCATTCTTCCACCCAGCCGTTCTTCTTTTACAGATAGTCAACTGCTCATCTCGACAGCTGTCTGTCAGACCATCACTGAGGTTAATGAGCAGAGGAGCTGAGCTGAACCTTTTCCCCAGCCGTCCCTCGTTCACCCCGACGCTTTCATCATCTTGACGTGAGCGAGAGAGCCATTAGGACAGTGACAGATGATTATGCCGGCCAATCGCCAACTGAGATTGATAGATGTGCTGCTCATGTGTGTGTGTGTGTGTGTGTGTGGACGCTCATGGATTCATTCTTAAGGAGCCTATGTGTTGCAGCCGTCTTCAAGGTCATTGATTTATGGCCACCCACTTTCTTTAGGCTCTTCATAAGACAGATCCACACACTTAACTATCAGCAGAATTGAATTCAGCCAAGCAGATATGCATTAAATGATCTTTTCCCTTTGTGTTCCACAGAAGCAGTGCAATTACGTCTGAAATGACACGAGGGTGAGTAAATGATGACACCGGTTTTCATTTTTGGCCGAACAATCTGTTCTGTCTTAATAATACATGGAAAGACAGGTGCATTTATCACCAGCCTGGCAGTTAAACGGGGTTTCATGTGTGAAATCTTCATGTAGGCATGTTTTCCATTATCAGAGCGAGAGAATAATTTCAAGTCATCCCTCAGGCAGAGCTGGCTGGCACCTCGAATGAGTATTTCAAATATGTATCTATTACACAGTGTTAGCGAAAGTGTAATGCAACAATTAAACATTACACAGGTGAAATTATGTCTTCTTTTCGTAATACTTTTGTGTTGATTACAAGAGGGAAGTTCTGCAGAATTTGCATATCATAAAAACATGTTAAAGAGAGCTGTGAGGAATTTATGCAAAACTCTACCAAATGCAATTATTATAGGGATAAACAAATAAAGGAGTTTGGAAATTGGTGGGGGGTGATGGGCTGAATTTTGTCTGAATTGTTTTGCTTCGTACTTGGTATTTGAAGCTGCTTTTTAACTATTGTGCTGGGAAACTTTCTCTACATGGTTAGTTAAAGGTTGGTATAAATACATTGCTTGCAGGGTTTTGTCTTGTTTTTCAGTCAGTACACTCTCAGAAATAAATGTACGCGAGCTGTCACTGGGGTGGTACCTTTTCAAAAGGTACACATTTGTACTTGAAGGGTCCATATTGTACCTCGAAAATATATATTACCTACAAATTTTAAGAGCAACACTTTTGTACTTTTTCGGTACTAATATGTCCCCTTGAGGTATTAATATGGACCTTTTAGGTACAAATGTGTACCTTTTGTAAAGGTACCACCCCAGTGACAGCTCGCGTACCTTTATTTCTGAGAGTGTAGATGGTTGGAGTCCATCTACAGATGTTTGATCTTCAAACTGACCACAGAATGGGTATGATGGGCACATATACGCTCAAAAAATGACATTTGATGTTTGAATTGTGAATTAACACAATCCTTGGGTTTTTTTGGGACTACTACTTGTTTTATGTTCAATCTACTTACATTTGTCAAAAGTAAAGTAAAGTTAACTTCATTTCTTCATGTTGTCCAATGCAAACAGATTGTTGGGACGCAGAATTTTTTACAGTGTAATTCTAGCCATTGGCATACACCTTAGGAAGAAAGAAATACTACGGAAGTCAGTGGCTGTGTCCGAAATCACATACTTCCCTTCTATATAGTACATTAAAAACAGTATGTGAGCCGAGTAGGATGTCTGAATTCATAATATTTGAAAAACATTATGTGAGAAGTAACCGGATGATTCTGAAGTGTGCATCCAATGGACGCTACACTGTCCGAAATAAATGTACAAAACCTGTCACTGTGGTGGTTTCTTAAATTTTTGTACCTTAAATGTTCACATAGGTACTTTAAATGTACAATTTTGTACCCTTAGGGTACACTTTTGTAACTTTAAGGTACTATGAGGCACACATAGCCCTTTTTCTGGACACTCCAAAGTGCTTTGCACATGATTGGGGGAATCTCTTCATACACCCACCAGTGACCAGTGATTGGTGGAGAGGAGCCAATTGTGATATGGGGATGGTTAGGGGGTCATGATGGACAGAGGCCAATAGGCAAATTTGGCCAGGATGCTGGGGTTAAACCCCTACTCTTTTTCAAAAAACATCCTGGGATTTTTAACTACCACAGAGAGTCAGGACCTCGGTTTAACATCACAGCTCACTTAACAGTATGAAGTCCCTGTCAATATATTGGGGTGTTAGGACCCACACAGACCGCAGATTGAGCGCCCGCTGCTGGCCTCACTAACACCCATTCCAGTAGCAGCCTAGGTTTTTCATGTGGTCCTCCCATCCAGATACTGACTGGGTACAGCCCTGCTTAGTTTCAGTGGGCGACCATGTGAGAGTTGCAGCGAACCTAGTTGCCGGTATAACCCTGTAAGGGTGACAGGTTTTGTACCTTTTTTTCAGAGAGTGTACGCTATCCCAAGATGTCACAAGAGAATTCATGAATGGGAGTGAAGTAGATGTAGTACATCCAAATTCCATTCATACTACTCACATTCATACTATACAGAACAGGAGAGGGCAAACTCAGTCCTGGAGGGGCAGTGTCCTGTATAGTTTAGCTCCAACTCTAATCAAACACACCTGAACATGCTAATCAGTGTCTACAGATCACTAATTATCTATAAGCAGGTGTGTTTGATCAGAGTTAGGGCTAAACTGTGAGGACACCGGCCCTCCAGGACCCGAGTTTGCCCACTCCTGATATAGAACATACTTTTCTAACAGTCATTTAATAAATTCATATTCAAATGTAGTTTGGGGTGCAGCCAGTAGATTTCCACTTGCATTCTTCAAGAAATATTTGTTACTTAGTGTTTAACAAAAGGAAAAAAATAATCAATAGACTTTGAAGACCATGGAAACATTGCATTTTGGGAATATAATCTGCAAAACGGCAATAGAGTGTCAAACAGTAATGTATCTCTGTATTTAAATTGCCATTTTACATCACATATGCTCAAAGTTGGGTGGCACGGTGGCTCAGTGGTTGGCACTGTAGCCTTACAGCAGAGGTTGCTAGTTTGAGCCTCGGCTGGGTCATCTGGCATTTCTGTGTGGAATTTGCTTGTTCTCCCCGTGTTGGATGGGTTTCCTCAGGGTGCTCCGGTTTCCGTTTACATATTATGCATATATGCAAAGACTATAGGTGAAATGGGGTGAACAAAACTGGCCGTAGTGTATGTGTGTGAATGAGTGTATATGGGTGTTTCCCAGTGCTGGGTTGCGGCTGGAAGGGCATTCGCTGCCATAAAACTCAGTTGGCGGTTATTCTGCTTGGCGACCCCTGATAAAATAAGGCACTAAGCTGAAGGAAAATGAATGAATGCCTCAAAGTTTGGTGCAAACGAAAATGAAATTAACATTTACCACTTCAATAAAATAACAGATAAATTACAGGGAGTCTTTTGCAAAATTTGCAACACCAATCCAGAAAATAAATCCCTTCAAAGTATTAAAAATATAAATAAATGTCTCTGTTTCAAACTTTTCAACATCAAAATTGTTGGATAAAACATCAGGATCCCATAATGCAATTCAATACAGAATAAACAAAACAATGCACAAAAAATACAGAACACATTTAATTGATGTATATTTTTACAGTGTAGCTTTGATTATAACACTTTATATGTTGCAAAATTAAATTAATTGATGAGGTATGTATGTATGTATGTATATATGTATGTATGTATGCATGTATGTATGTATGCATGTATGCATGTTTGGATGTATGTATGTATGTATGTATGTATGCATGTATGTATGTATGCATGTATGCATGTTTGGATGTATGTATGTATGCATGCATGTATGTATGTATGCATGCATGTATTGTATGTATGTATGTATGTATGTATGTATGTATGTATGTATGTATGTATGTATGCATGTATGTATGCATGTATGTATGCATGTATGTATGTATGCATGTATGTATGTATGTATGCATGTATGCATGTTTGGATGTATGTATGTATGCATGCATGTATGTATGCATGTATGCATGTACTGTATGGATGGATGTATGTATGTATGTATGTATGGATGGATGTATGTATGTATTTAATTAATAAATGGACATGTTTTATAAAGTATTTTACCTCTCCATATGGAAATGGCAAATGTAAATCCTATTAGTCATTTTTCATCTTTCTTTTGCACAAACTTTGCATATAAGTGATGGAAAATGCTAATTTAAATACAGAAAAACATTGCCGTTTTACATATTCCATTGCTGTTTTGCATATTAAATTGCACAACAAAGACAGCCTTCCAGCATTCTTCAAAATATTCAGCTTTGTGTTCAACAACAAAAAAAGAAACTCATATAGTTTTGTAACAAGTAAAGGATAAGTACAATTTTGGGTACAACCATCCCTTCAGCAGTCTGGTCCGCTATGGTTACTTTTATAGAAATAAGCAACGCACTTTGGCTTTGAACCCTCTTTGCATTGTGCATCGCATTGAACACGCATCCCATTAGTTTGTACAAACCGAGTGATGTCAGGTACAACATCAGATTGCAGATGCCTGTCCGTTCACCATTAAGATGTAAATAACCCAAGACATTCCAATGAACCCTCTGCAAGTTTTCCAGCATTAAGTGTAATGCGTCCGGTGTGGGGATACCAGACCGCATTTTCCGACATGAGAGCGTTAAGAAGATGCATTAGCGCCTGGATATTTACTCTGTGGGTGCTGTGTCATTTCAGTGTGTTAAATCATTCAGGAGAGCTATGGCTTTTACCTCCTCTGCCAGAAAAATACCCCAGAATGCAGTGTGACAGCGCAGCCCCCTCGGCCACGTCTACAGATATAACTTCAGCTCTAATATCTCGCCTTGTCCAATTTCTGTGGGCACAGGGCAGAGGGGCACGAGAAGGGTTATGCATACAGAACATTTCGTTCTTCTCTTGGTGCCCGCAGTCTCTGAAGAGACACCCAGATGCTGGAAGAGCCTCCGAATAATAAACCCTCACACAAACAGGGTGCTGTCCAGCAAGCACTCGTTTTAAGTGACTGGTCTCGGTGGCTTTGAGACTGCAGTTGGGAATCAAGAAACGATTCACCCTTTTTGAACCAAATTAATTTGATGACCTTCATTTCATGGAGTGGTACTTGAATGTCGGCGTTATATTCTATTGACGCAATGTTGTGTAACACCGTCTTTACTGTTGTCATGGCAATCGGTGCATGTATTGTATTAGGACCGCAGGAGTCTGTCCAGACTTTGTGATTCTTGGGCATATACATGTTTTATTGTTGACGTGACACGGTGCTTTGGTAACACTTTATTTAATAATCTTCTTATAGGACACACTCCTTCTGTCTTAATGCATCAGGACATTTTGTTGGAAATATTCATATGCTTTACATATTTGTTATATAAGTGCTATTTTCATTTATAGCGCTTCATTTTTGCATTGATATTTAATATCTCTTGTTATATACACTATGAACAGACAGCTACGCTGATTGTTTTCTTTGTTCTCTATTTCCACCTGGGGATACTCATCCTGAGGTCTCTAGAGATTGTGCATCGCCATTGCTGTGATCCTAGATCTGTGAAGAGATGATGCCACCAACGAGGACCTCAAGGACACACATATGAAGAGATAATGCCAACCATAGAGGACTCCGTAATCCTGGACCAGGCCGTATCCTGAGAAGATGCTGTGGCGATCAGGGGTGGAGAGCATGAGATCGATTCCTTAAAGACTCCAGTGACAGACAAGTTTCAGTATTGAGCCAGCCTGTACACTCCTACTCACACATGCAGCTTCTCCATGATGGACGTCCCAACGGTCTTCAGCCTCCAATGCCTAGACTGCAGCTCTGCGCAAGAAGTTTGGCATAAGGAGAAATGGTCATGCTCAACTGAGCCTGGTTTATCTCCAGGTTTTTTTTTCTGCACTTTCGTCAATTTGGTGAAGTTTGTTCCTCGACACTAGCGGCTTGGTTTTAGACTTGTATAGCTGCACATCGATGGATTTACTCTTCAGTGTTTGGACTTCCAGCAGTGGAAAATTAAACCACACTGAACTGAACTAAACTGAGCTTCAACTCTGACAACTGCCTGACACAGTTCAATCTAATAGAACTTTTATTTAAGCTGCTTTGACACAATCTACATTGAAAAAGCGCTAGAGAAAATAAGATTGAATTGATAGAGTACATGAGATTTAATCTTTTAAAATGTCACAAATAGTTTGCACAGCAGCTTATTACAAAGTGAAAGCAATCGTTCATCTGGAAATTAAAATTAGCTTAGAATTTACCTCTTCCTTCTGTGGTTTTAAACCTTATGACTTCTTAGGCTTTATGATACCCATTGGGGAATTCAATGAGTGCACTCAAGCATTTTTTCTAGCATTCCTCAATTATCTTTTTTGTGTGTTCAAAAAGAAAGAAACTTAGGTTTTGAAAGAGTGAAAGGTGAGTAAATGATAACAGAGATTTTATTTTTGGGTGAACTATCATTTTAAATGGGTCATTTGTCGTTGTGTATATTATTTTTCAATAGCCCATTAAGCTTAATAACACATTTATGACTTATTCAAACCTTTATGACTTTGAATATTTTGAAAACTGCTGGTTTTATGGTACCCATTAGGCTTTTGAAAACTTTCTGGTACCCATTGGAAGTCAATGAGTGCCCTCAACCAGCATTCTACAAAATATATATGTGTTCAGAAAGAGTGAAGGGTGAGTAAATGGTCACAGAGATTAAATTTTTGGGTGAACTATCATTTTAAGTGGTGATTGGTCATAGTGTATAGTTATTTTTCAACAGCTCATTAACACAGTTTTCATCTGATGGCTGATAAATGGTTGAGGAGCGGAGCCATATTAAGACTCCAGAACATCACTTTTTTACTTGGGCCTGTAAGTAACCATCCAAAAACTTCTAACAACCACTTAGAAATTGTCTAGCTTCTGCATAGCAAACTCCCTAGCAGATTTTGGACGATCATACACTTTCTGTGTTGCCAGATTGGGTGGATTTTTGCCCACTTGGGTGGTTTTGAAATTGATTGAATTTGCCAAAATTTGGCCTGCTTCGGACCAGTTTGGCTGTTTTCAAACATTTGTATTTTTACAGGCCAATTAGGTAACAATAAAACCCAAGTATGTATGTACTCCATCCAATCAGTCAGCATAATGCTATGAAATGAATGTTGGTGAGGCTGCATTTTGTGGCAGATGTGATGATTTTCAATTCGCTTTTTACAATGTAGATTGTGTCAAAGCAGCTTAAAATAGAAGTTCTAGTAAATTGAAACGGTGTGAGTCCAGTTTGCAGAGTTGAAGTTCAGTTAAGTTCAGTTTAGTTCAGTTTAGAGTGGTTTCAAGAGTTCACACTTAGATATTGTTTGACAACTGTTAGCAGGTTTGACATGCTGTCCCGGGAGAGAACCCTGAGCTCGGAGATAGGTGAGCCCAGGGCTCCCCCCTGGTCCATAGAGCATATGAGGGGAGTACGAGATCAGGTGGTTCTCGAGAGCTCCCTGTGGTAAAGGAAGAAAGGAGGAGAAGGGGTGGATGTGGGGTTTTCTTCGGAAAACGAAGATAAGAGAGTAGTTCTAGCTAGGCTACTTATTGTGAGTTGGGGTTAATCTGATTGGCTAACTAGTGAATGTAGATGAGTGGCCAGCTGCAGTCAATCATATCACGTGCTCCTCTCGAAATTAGTTTGAAAACTTCACTTAATATTTACTGCTGAGAGTTCAAAACACTGAAGAGAAAATCCATTGATGCGCAGCTCTACAAGTATCAAACTAAGCAAGCCAGTGGGCGACAGTGGTGAGGAACAAACAAGGAAAAAAACCTTGAGAGAAACCAGGCTCAGTTGGACATGACCAATTCGCTTCTGGCCAAACTTCTTGTGCAGAGCTGCTGGACGTCCATCAAGGAGAAGCTGCAGGTGTGAGTAGGTCACCGGGGGGTGTTCAGGCTGGCCCACAGGATTAATGCGGAGACTCGTCTTTCACTGGGGTCTTTCAGAAATCAATCTCATGCTCTCCACTCCTCCATGACCACCACAGCATCTGCTCAGGATACGGCCTGGTCCAGGATTATGGAGTCCTCTAGAAGTCCTCTGTACTTGGCATCATCTCTTCATATGTGTTGTCCTTGAGGTCCTCGTTGGTTGGCATTATCTCTTCACAGGTCTAGGATCACATCAATGGCGCTGCACATTCTAGAGGCCTCAGGATGAGTATCCCCAGAAGGAAATAGAGATACAAATTTGCACTCATCAGATTTGAATCTGTAACTGTATACGTATATATTTAGGTGATCATTATATAAATGTAGCATGAATATAAGTTGTAGTTGAGCTCTCAAACCCTATTCTAAGTAAGTTTTTTTTCTCTGCACATAAATTTACCTATTTATGCTCTTGACATTGAAAACTATGGAATAATTTGTCTGCAAAAGATACTGTTTGCTGATTTGTTGACTGCCATTTACAAATATTTGAGCTTTTTTTTTAAAAAGAAACTTGTTTTGTTGGAATTGCTCATTTATTATTTGAAGTATTTGCCATGTTTAATTAATTTTGGATTGGCTCTACTGTTCTCCCATCTGGGAAATTAATACATTTTTATAATTTTGTTTTGTAACTATTTAGTTCTAAAGCAAGCCAAAAGATACTTATCAAGTATCAAAATTGGTTGACATGGCAAAGGATTTGTCACTCTTGTTTGGGCACCCAATGATTTGGACTAAGAAACGTCAATCCAGTCTAGCAACACTGAGCTCCTCTCCATCTCAAAAGCTGTTGAAATGTCATTCCTGGAGGAATTATGAAATATTTCTGCCACCTCAAAATTCCAGAAATAATCTTTTTAAAGAATCAGATTTTATTAAGCTGATTTCCATTTCTATGCTAAAGAAGTGTTTGCAGAGAAGAGCGATAACAATAAGGACATACAGTATAGTTTTAAAAATAATGCAAATCCATATTTTCAACTTGCAGGAAACAAAACAGAAGTTCATGCGGTAACACTTTATTTTGATGGTTCACTTGAGTATTAGTAGACTGTCTGCTTAATATCTGTTGATACTGCTCCTTGGATAGACATTTAACTGACTATAAGAAACTTTGCAAGTACATGTCAACTTACACTAACCCTAACCTAACAGTCTACTTATAATCTAATGAGAATTAGTTATGTAACTAAATTCAACAAACGGACCATCAAAAAAGTGTGGCTTACATTAAATATAACATAAGATTACTAAGTAGCTACACAATAATTTAGTTATATTCATTGATGTGAATTGTGAATGCACTATAAACATCCATTTTATTTCATTTGCACACTTTCATTTCTGTGTTTGATATAATATTTGTCCTTTTTATCTTAACCCTTGCGCACTGTTCAATTTACTTTTGTTACGTTATGGATGAAAACCTCCACTAAATTAAACTGCTGTCAAATGATGCCACTGATTTGGTGAAAAAACACACAGAGGCCCTGTTTTACACTGTCAGGTCTTGATGCCCAATTCCGATTTGTTGCCTATATCTGATTAGATTTTTTTTGCCTGTCCATTTACACATTCTTTTAATTGTTACCCATATCTGATTCATGTGTTTACACTTGCCATACAATTTATGACGTTGTGCGTAAAGGCGGGTTCTATCATCTGCGCCACAATGGAAGAAATTGTCTTGCTTTTAGCTCTGTGAAATATGCAAAGTTCACCCAACTTTAAAATGTTTTTGAGGCGAAGGAGGAGGGAAAGTGCCGTCATCACAGCTTGTGTTTATATATGGTCTCCTCCACCATTCAGGAATTCGTGGGTACGTGAGCGATCTCGGGTCTGGTGGGAGCAAATTGTGGTGGGCTTTAATGAGGAGCAGTGTGTCCGAAATTTTAGGATGAACACACACAAGCTCTTCCTTCTACGTCATTAAACCGTGGAGAAGTACCACATTGTCGCAAGTTTAATGACGTACAAAACGGAATGCCTCAATAAATCCGATCTGCCTGTGGACATGATAGTCGCATTGTCACATATCAGATTTATATCCGATTTGTTTCCACATATAGTATGAAGGAGGCCTGAAACCGCTCTCTGAATATATGAATGCATGTGTTTTTTTTTTTGTGTGTTACACGGTCAGAGAACAGATCCGATCTGTGTCACATATGAGCAAAAAATCTGAATTGTGTCACATTTAACTGGCAGTGTAAACGGGGCCCAAATGACTTATTTTCGATATATAAAGTAATTGTGGCCTGTTTTTCCCCCTTTTTATCACGTCTTGGACTAAAGATTAATAATAACATTGGCTTTGATGCATTGTTAGTTTTTTGCCCCATTGACTTTCATTATAACAACATTTTTTGATTGAAAAACCATGACACTACACAATCATGAAATTGATTATTTTGTTTTAGTTTTCCCTGTTGGGAAGAGGTCAAATTTGTAATATTTACTGTTGGTCATCAGTTGGCATCTTTAACCCTTTAGATAGCCCTGTGCAAAAAAAAGCTTAGTTTTTGGTTTGTAGTGAGTTATATGGAGAATAACAGCAAGTTAAAGTGTGTGTATGTGTGTCTGTGAGTGTGTGAGAGTGACCTTTGTGTACCTTGTTGCGTCTGAGAAAATTAAAAATATGCATCCCAGCTCTCAGAACTACATGGGTAAATAAAAACAAAGACTGTATTTTTGGATCGACTGCCTTTTGATAAAAGGTTAAAAAAATCCAGTCCACAACTATTTCGAGTGTTTTTGTCATCAAACCAGTGACATCAATTATGAATTTGGCAATTAAAAAGTTAAAATCCTGTAATCCTTTAAAACATTTGGTAGTTTCGATCAGGACTGAGGTTAATTAACAGATTAGGCATATATATATATATATAATATTATATATATACTATATATATATATATAGATATATATATATATATATATAATATATATATATATATATATATATATAGCCAGCCTGATCTCATGAGAAACGGAAGTATTTTACGTTTTGACAGTTTAGTGGGTAATTCGTAGGAATTCGTACGAGTTCAGTCGTATGAAATTGTACAATTTTAAAAAGGAGGCGTGGCACCGAACCCCACCCCTAAACCCAACCGTCCATTGGCAGATGAGCAAATCGTACTAAATTCTATGAATTAGATCGTACGAATTCATACAAATTAGCCACTAAATCAAAAAGTTACGAATTGCCGTGAGATTGTGTTGATATATCTGATGATCCATTTTACAGAAGTTTAATTTAGTGGATATTCGTAATCCCTAACATAACAAAGGGTATTCAATTTGTCCATAGTGAGTTTTTCATTTTTTAAAGCATTTTATGCTAATATGTGTCAAAATAAGAATTGTCACCAAAAATTATTCCATTTGCTGAAACACAGAGAAAGTTGTGGCCAAATTAAGACTCAAAAATACCCCAGAGTGGCTGAAAACATCCCAACAGCACACAAGGGTTAAGTGTTTGTGCCAGGTATATTTTTAAGTGGCAAACAGTATCAGATATAGATGGGTGCTGTGAAAAACGTGTATAGGGCTAGATCTATAATGTATTTGTTCAAATACTATATGATAAAGTTGACAGAGTCTATAAAAAGGAGATCTTTTGGACACAACGAGACAGAAACCAGTCGAATTTTGTGAGGAGACTAGTTTGTTTATATGAGAATGACTGAAAGCTCCTGGAGGCTTTGTGCGGGACGGTGTGTTGTTGAGCTGTCTGTTGTGGCATAAAGCATTGTGGGTTTGTTTATCTGGCGTTGGGAGATTGACTCATGCCTACTCTGCTAATTAAATCTCAGTAACACATCAAAGCAGGGCTAAGCTAATGTTTTCCACCGGCTTACTCTTGAGGTAAGACTCTGCGCTAATTCATAATGAGGGAATTAAAAGATATCCTAAGAAGATTACAATGATGCATTGTATCGCCAAAGTTTTATTACATATTATAAATAATGCAAGCCATTTATTGCCATAATAATCACACAGCGCTTGGAGGCGAGAGAAAACTACTCGGGTTTTGCTTCGAGCGCCACTTCATCACTATTCAAAACCATCCATTGTGGAAAAAAAGAAAATTAGCTTATATGAAAACAGCATCATATTAGTGGTCCATCAAAGGCTGCGGAGATGCGGACGCTGCAGCCCTTCGGCGCTGATAGAGATGCTCCATAGTCAATTTCGAACTCGCTGAAACAACATTTTCTCCACATTTGATACTCATAACACATTTTAATTAATGTTAGGTGGCCAGGGCCACCGAGACTTGATTTAATAGTAATTGCGGCTCACTCTTTAATTGCTGCTCGATGCTTCTAACTTCAGTATACGATACAACAAAGATAGTGTGAAACAATTAAACCCTGTGCAAAAGGCAGAAGCTCATGTGTACTGCTGAGGTCTCCACTAATACTCGTCTCATCGGCGTTGGGTGTTAGCATATTGCTTGCTGATGAGTCAACCTTCAATATTTTATTATATATATTTTTTAGGAAACTTGGTGAATAACGATAATGTTCCCAAATATTGGATACTGGAACATTGGGAAAATCGTACAAATGCTATATTACCTCAGCAGACACACACACATCAAAAGACGTAGGTTAGATTTAGGTCACTAGCATCTAAGGACAATGTTATTTTGACACCTAATAACGATGTGAAATGATATAGATAATTTGTTGATGTTAGGTTGTGTTGGAAAGTTACCAAAATCCAACGTCGAGCCAACATCTTAAATCCCAATTCTACCCTTACCCCTACACCCTCGCTTTGCGTGTTCGCGTGAGGGGTAGGGGTGTTCCAATTCTCTTTAGCTTGAAGGCGTAGGGCTAAGGGGAACAGCTAGACAACCTTGAAACTAAGATTTTTAGGACCACACTCGAAACCAAGTGGTACGAACATTTCCCAGAATACCAACTACATACATAGCAGCATACCTGCACACGAAAGTCAGGAGATGCACAAATTAGTAGTTTTTGTCATTATTACCATTTTTACAACAAACAAACACATGTTTTAATATATTCATATATTAAAAGGCTAAAAAAAGGCTAAACTAAAAACCACTATATTTCGCTATCTATAATCCACAATAACTCCTGTATCACAGTTCCTACAACAGGACACTCGATGGCACTCCCAATACCCTGTCAGAAAGTCTATTGGCTGGGAATGAGCTTTTTAAAGTGTCTGCTATAATTTAATATTGTTTTCCCGGTGTTTAGATGAATATGGCCATGGTGTAAATGCACAGTATAGTTACAATCTTATGTCCCGCATATCGTTGCCTTCAGTGATTTGCTGAAGATAAATAACGACACTGAATAAAAAATAATAAAAAAAATCCCGTAACTGACTGGATAACTAGAGCAGTCGCGGTCGTCAATTTCATATAAAGTAAGAGATCGCAATGACATATGATGACATGTGCAGGTGCTGTAGGTGGGTGTCCCATTTCTTAGCTGTAAAGTTGAAAGCCCTTCCCTTCACACTCTGTTCAAGGCTAAGGAGAAGGGAAGAGGGACAAAATAGGAATTGGGAGTTGAGCCTAAACCAACAATCATATGACACCAAATACTGACATTTATTCATCAGATATGGCAACCAAAATCTAAACGTCTGATAGACGTCATAGTGGTAATGTAATCATCAAGCTGTAACACTTATTAGATGTTGATATTGTAATGTTTTTTAGGATTCGTTGGAAGTAACCAAAATGCAATCTTGGACATTGATGCCAATCCGATTTCTTTTTCAAACAAAATGTAACATCCCACGACGTTGGGGTACAGCTTCAATCTGAGGTCTTGTTGGCATCCTGTGAAGTTATTTGTAATTATTTCATTGTATTCTGAAAGACTGATGTGTAGCTAAATGTAGTATTTGACATAAAAACAGCACAGATACAATTAAGAACGTAAATCTGTAATACTTAAGTTAAATAAATCCCGTGTACAAATTCACCCGTTCATATCAGTCGATTTTCATTCGGCTTAGTCTACTAGTTCAGAGGTTGCCACAGTTGGAATGAACCGCCAACTATTCCAGCTTATGTTTTACACAGCGGAATGCAGTCCTTCTAGCTGCAACCCAGCACTGTGAAACACCCATACACAATCATTTCACACACACACACACACACACACACACACACACACACACACACACACACAGCACACACACACAACACACACACACACACACACACTGCATACACTACGGCCAATTTAGTTTTATTTAATTCACCTATAGCCTACAGCAGTGATTCCAAAAGTGAGGGTCCCAGGACAATGACAGGGGGTCCCTTGGTGATTTCCAAAAGTCAAATGAATTTTATTAAACTATTAGAATTACCATATTTAATCCACAACCCGCAGAGATAAAAATAGTGTAATAGTTGCATATAACACAACAACATGAAACAATACAACAAATGAAACGTATCAGCCTTTTGATCAGGATTGGTATCAGGTATCAGGACCGGTGTGTTTACATTGGATTAACAACACAGCATAGCATCAGATGTAGCAGATTGATTTATTGCACCAAGTTATACTTTCTGACATCTTATGGCAATTAAATACTTTAAAAATAAATACAGGCCATGACTGAATATTGAGAATGATTCTGAGTGGCGGGTCTCTAAAATTATATTAAGAATAGGACTGTGCTGAAAACGTGCCAACCAGTCTCTTAGGTTAATATTAAATAAATAAAATATATGACTATAAAATTATACGATTGTTAGACTGTTGCAGTATATTTTGTGTTGTCAACATGCTCGTGTTTATATAGGCCTATTAATATAAGCCTATATTAGGCGCAACATTTGTCTATCTATAACCACCTCCCAATAAATGGTGGGGGTCACGAGTCACTAGCATTGTATATTGGGGGTCACTGGCTGATTCATTCATTCATTCATTTCTTTTTGGTTAGTCCCTTTTATTAATCCGGGGTCGCCACAACGAACTGCCAATTTTATCCAGCACATTTTTACGCAGCGGATGCCCTTCCAGCTGCACCCATCTCTGGGAAAACATCCATACACACTCACACTCATAGATATGGACAATTAGTCTACCCATTCAACCTGTACCACATGTCTTTGGACTGTGGGGAAACCGGAGCACCCGGAGGAAACGACCCACTCGAATGCAGGAAGAACATGCAAACTCCATACAGAAACACCAACCGACCCAGCAGAGGCTCGAACCGGCGACCTTCTTGCTGTGAGGCGACATCACTACCTACTGCGCTCTGCGTCGCCGTCACTGCTGATATACTTGCCAAATAAAATTATTAAAAGTATTGAGCAAAAAATTTAAGTAAAAATCTCCAAAATCACAAAGCAAAAATAAATTTTTGAGAACTTAAAATGAAATTTGCAAACAAAAAAAAAACAAACTGCAAGAAAATAATATGCAAACATTTACCATAGCATTACATTAATAACAAATCAAATAGCCATTGCAATTGACTGGACGGTTTTTGTAAAGGCAATACTATAAAAAATTTTTAAAAAATAAATATAAAAATATATATATATATATATAATTTTTTTTTTTGCAAATATTTAAGTTTTTTTTACATGCTTGGTTTTTATTTGCAGTTTTTTTTTTTTTTGCTTTCATTTTTATTTCTCAGAACTTAATTTTCCCTTTGCAGCTCTTATATTGTTGCAAAATAATTTTATTCTCCAAAAATTCATTTTCGTTTTGCGATTTTTGGAGATTTGCTTTCATTAATTTCATTTTTTTTTGCTCAATACTTATGTTTGCAAAACTTTCTTTTATTTTGTTAAGTAATTGATTAAGTTCAATTCAATTCATCTTTATTTTTAGCACTTTTACAATGTAGATTGTCAAAGCAGCTTCACACAGAAGATAGTAAATTGAAACAGTGTCAGTCCAGTTTTCAGTGTAGAAGTTCAGTTTAGTGTGGTTTAATAATCACTGCTGAGAGTTCAAACACTGAAGAGCAAATCCATGGATGCGCAGCTCCACAAGTCCCGAACCAAGTATATATATGCAAGATAGCCCTAGATTGACTCCAAGTGGAGGAAACTGAAGCATGCGGAGGAAATCCACGCGAACACAGGGAGAGCATGCAAACTACACACAGAATTGACCCAGCCGGGACTCGGACCAGCGACCTGCGTGAGGCGCAGTGCTAACCACTGAGCCACCAGCGCCGAGCCCCCCTTACTAGAAAAGGTTAATTTCTGAATCTAGCATAAGCTTTTAGATCTACATTAGATTTTGCCTCATTAATGTACTGTATGCCAACTGCTCCAACTCTGAGGTACTTTTGTACCACTTTCTAATCTGAAAAGTTTTACCATTCATCTGTTCACCAAGCTGCATGGTTTAATGTGTCGTTTATATATGTCACATCAAAATGTTCCCTAAATGCTATAGGAGCTGCAGTTCATAACAGTGAACCCATGTTAAACTGTATCTGTGCACTGATATAGACATGATTCTTAAAAGAAACCCAGTTTGCTGATAATCAGCATCTGATGAATGGGATCGGCCATGTTTGTTCATAGCTGCTAGTCACACAGGAAAATGTGTGTTATCGGCCTACAGCAGCCCTGACTGTAAAGAGGTCGACACACTTATCTTCACGAGAAAAAAAATCTTCTTTTGGAGAAAAAAAGGCCTTCTCAGATCAAACCTCAGGTGAGAAACCAGCCTGCTGGCCAAATAAATAAATAATGCAGGATCAAACGCATGGTAATCTCCTTTGACTTGGTTGATGTTTTTAATAAAATCTGGCTAAAAAATGGCAAAATGGACGTTAAAGAGTGGTTCTGGTTAAATATGGATAACAGTGTTACCTCTAGATGGCAGTGTGGTTATTAAAACCGCTGAACGCTGTGGTGAAGTACATTGATATTTCGAAGTGCAAGCAGAAAAGGTTAAATTCTCAGAAAAAGCTCGAAAAGGCAAGGTCGTTCAAAGTCAAATCATGTTGTTTTTTTCATTGATTAAGATGAGAAAACATCCTGGAAGGAGAAAGCTACGATGGTGCGTGTTTTTCATCGAGGAATGTTGGTTTGATTTACCTCCTCAGACGCCGAGCAGCACCTGAAACTCGCCAGAGGAGAAATAGGAGCGCCATAAATTTTCATGAACATCATAACAAAGTCGTTTGGTCCCGCCTTAAAGAAGATTATACGGGATGTGGACGGACGCTGCTGTCTGGAGTGTGTCCTCAAAGTCTGTCTGTTTGGCAGGTTCAGACTCTCCTTTACAGGTGTGACACTGTATACATTTCTACCTCGTCTGTCACTGCTTCAAGAGAACTGTTTTTTCTTCTTCTTTTTTTGGTCATAGTATTTTTTAAGTACAAGATAGAAAGAAAAAAATAAGTAATACATTATATTCTGCTTTTTTGCTCTCAGTTTACCTTAGTCTTTTCCTCACCACTATCCCATAAACTCTATATAATTGTTAAAAAGAAATATTTATTTATTTATTTATTTGATCTGTATTTTAAATATTTATAGTTTTTATCATCTTCTATATTTTCATATTGGTTAAATATTAAAATATTTTATCCTTATTTTTTGTTTACATTTTAATATTTTTTCTCATCCCACTCATTACCTTCTGAATGATAAATAGTTTACCAAAATAATCCCTTCCCCTGTATTTTAAGTTCATTTGTAATTTTTTTTTCTTGATTTCTTTTCAGTGATTTAAAAAACAAACAGGCTTAAATTAGTTATGTTTTTAATCATTTTATCTGCATTTGTCACTATTTTAGGATATATATATTAATAGTTTTCCTACTATTCTTTGCACTACCTTAAAGCAAATAACAATAAAGTATATAGACTGTTGTAAAACAGTCATTTCATTGTTTTCTTGTTTATATTTTCGAAATGACCCTCATTGTTGATGCAGTTCAGCATTAAATATATTTTCTCCAAATGTTTTACACTCTGCTGACCGCATTGAACGCATTTCCTTCAATGTCCTTAATGTTTTTGGATGTCGGTGGTCTATAGAGAGAGAGTTCATCCAACAACAGAGCATTTGTAAAGTTGTAAAGTCTGTAAATTCTAAAGTCTGGCTTAGATATTGTAAATCTCCAGCTTCTGCATTGTTGCTGGGTGGAAATGTGCAGATTAATGGGTGATCAATGGGCCCACACGTAATCTGCGCACACAAAAATCAGCAGATTTTTAACCCATTATTGATTCTATGTATTTACTTGTGTAAATGTGTGTAAATTTATATTGGTTTAGTTTTAAAATTAATTTCACTAATATTATTGTGATATAATAATAGTAATATTAACATGTTCATATGATTTATTTATAATACAGTTTTTAAAATAATGTTTTCTGCCTTTTAGTATATATATTGTATGAGAGACTTGCTTTGTGTACCAAATAAATGGATCTAATTGGATTTGCATTGTAAACATTAAGTAAAAGTTAATTTTTTTTTTGTTATGATGCTCCCAAAATCATTCTGCATAAATCCGCTTTTTTTTTTTTTTTTTTTTACAAAATTCTCTGCAGAAATAGCCAAAAATGTCAGCAGATTCTGTCTGGCCTTAGTGATTAGTAAGGGATAAAGTAGGAGGTTGTTATCACAGAATAAAGCCTGACAAACCTGACACAAAGCAGAGCACTGTTGTATAAGACTTAAGAACTTTATTCTGTAGACACAACTGGATGTCCGCGATGTACTTTATCCCACTTAATTAATGACTTCTTACCACAAAACATAAAAATTTTGACACAAAATATTGTTCTAAGCCATAACAATGTATTAATTCTTTACTTAATTCTTTTACTTAGTACCTACTACTAACTTAAATGCAGAGCCGACAGAAACAATTCCAGCTGATAGGATACACTAATCTGAGCATTATTCAGTCACAAGATGGCGCCAAATAGTTAAAAAGAAAGTGACAGAAACTAAAACAGCTGATGGAGTATACACTAACATGTGAATTATTCAGTCACAAGATGGCACCAAAGTTAAAAAGGCGAAGCTGACAGAAACTAAAACAGCTGATGGAGTATACACTAACATGTGAATTATTCAGACAAGATGGCACCAACAGTCAAATAGGTGAAGTGACAGAAACAAAAACACTAACACTGTGAATTATTCAGACACAAGATGGCACCAACAGTCAAAAGGCGAAGCTGACAGAAACAAAACAGCTGATGGAGTATACACTAACATGTGCATTATTCAGACACAAGATGGCACCAACAGTCAAAAGGCGAAGCTGACAGAAAAAAACAGCTGATGGAGTATACACTAACGTGCATTATTCAGACACAAGATGGCACCAAACAGTCAAATAGGCGAAGTGACAGAAACTAAAACAGCTGATGGAGTATACACTAACATGTGATTATTCAGACTCAAGATGGCACCAACAGTCAAAAGGGAAGTGACAGAAACTAAAACAGCTGATGGAGTATACACTAACGTGCATTATTCAGACACAAGATGGCACCAACAGTCAAATAGGCGAAGTGACAGAAACTAAAAAGCTGATGGTATACACTAACCTGTGCATTATTCAGACAAGATGGCACCAACAGTCAAATAGGCGAAGTGACAGAAACTAAAACAGCTGATGGAGTATACACTAACATGTGAATTATTCAGACACAAGATGGCACCAACAGTCAAAAGGCGAAGCTGACAGAAACTAAAACGCTGATGGAGTATACACTAACCGTGCATTATTCTGTCACAAGTTGGTGCCAAGTAGTCAAATAGGCAAAGCTAACAGAAACAAAACTGGCTAATTAAAACATATTTTAACCTACGAATTATTATTTTTCACAAGATGGCAGCAAAAAGTCAAAAACCGCAGCGTGACAGACAAACAGATACATAGGAATATGGATGTAAGTATATGGATTTAAAAGTATTCGCTGATGGTCAAAGTGATTCGAAGTTTTCAGATGAACCTGCTTTTTTTTAGCAGTTGTTTTCTCGGAATAACTGAGCATGTAATGTCATGACTCATGACCGACCAATCAGAATTGAGTATTTCCAGACAGCCGTGTAATAAAATGCAACAAGATGGCATCACATAACTGTACATAGTTACTAAGTTGACCTTTCTCAAATTTTCAGGGTCGATAACTGCATCGGACATCTGATTATAGCACTTATACACAGGGTTCGAATTACAGGGGGGTTTGACCTCCCATAATTAATGCTTGATCCCCCCTGATGGAAGTCAAAACAAGATGTACAGTGGTCAGCCCGTTAATAGTGAGAAATATTTTTCTCTGATCTGTATTTTAAAGAATAATAGCAATAAAATTTTTATAACTCAGGCATGCATTGCCAGATCTGCCTCAAAATTCACACGTTTGATAAGAGTCCTGATCTGAACACGTTTACATGCCAATATCCAGTTACACTTATAGCGCCACCTGCTGGCAACAGGAAATTACATGTTTTACATTGTAACAAACTTCTCCCACAAATTTTATCGCAAATTTGAGTGGTGTTATCTGAAAGCTCTAGCGATGATATAGTGTGAAGATCTACAGTTTTCTGTTGCGGCCTGACAAACTGCAGTGCTTCGTAGTGCTTTGGAGCAAGAAGTACTTATAACTCAACCACACAATGTCAGATCTGCCTGAAACTTCACATGATTGATAAGATTCCTCTCCTGAACACATCTACATGCCAATATTGAGTCAGCCATTGCGCCACCTGCTGACAGAAGTAATTTTGGCTTATAACTCAACCACACATTGTCCGATCTGCCTGAAACTTCACATGGTTGATAAGATTCCACTCCTGAAGACATCTACATGCCAATATTGAGTCACATTCATAGCGCCACCTGCTGACAGGGAAGTTTGACATAAATCTGTGATTTCTCAGTTTTTTTTTTAATATATATCGTCATATTATTATCGTTCGCTGTTCTTTGTCATCCCGAGGCCACCGGGCGGCAGTGAGCCCACGTGCGAGGTCCCTTTCATCGCTGCTTGTAGCTTTAATTATGTTTTAGTTTGTTCCTGTTTTGTAGTTCACGTGATCACTAATTGTTTTCAGCTGTCTGTCATTGTCTGATTAGTGTTGTCTTTATAAGCTTTGTTATGTTGTGTTTAGTTTTCCTTTGGATTTTTGCTGTTTGCTCGTGCACTCTGTTTACATGATTCTGTTTTGTTTTGTCTGGCTCTTATATGGTCCTAGTCTGCTCACTGACTTGTTTTGGTTTGTTTATTTGTTCACTTTCTTTCATGTTATGATGATGTTTTTTCATTCCTCTTCAATCATTGTTTGATTAACTTTTGTTTATTGTTATGTACTTTTTGTCTCTGTTGGATTTTTGTACCTGGCCTGTCCCCTTATTTTTCATTAAAACCTCAATTGCTGCACTTGGATATATCTAGTATTTTTGAAGCCCATCGTGACAGCAGTACTCTAAAACAGCTAATGTTATAGGTCAGAATACACTAAATGCCCCCGATCGTGAATGTATAATTCTCACCCTGCTTAAACATGGAAAAGTCAGATTTTTGTGATACAGTACATGCTCTTTAATAGAGTAGCAAAAGCACTGCTGGATGTTGGTGGATGTAAGTCACTGACAGCATCATCCAGAATACAATTCTGTCACAAGCGGCTGCTTTGGCTCAGACCCGCAGTTTTGTGGAGCCCGACGGGCCGCAGGCTGCCAGACCCTGATCAGAGCAACTTTCACGCCTGTCCGATTTCCATCAGTTTCAATTTCTCAACATAATCTCTCAGTCTCTCATAGCAGGCTTATCTCTCTAACCCCATCCTGCTAACAGTGGTGAGTTTTGGAGAATCCAGCTGTCAGAAGAGCGTCTGCTTTGCCAGAGAAAAGGTCACTTTTTTCCATTTCTTCCCCGGAGCGTCCGGCACTACATGCATTTTTTTAACTCCTATATCACGTTAATCTGCGGCTTCTTCGGGATTGATGCGTCTGACAGTCCTGATCTTTAGACTTTTTTGACCTTGTGCTTTTCTTCTCACTGGTGCCTGCTGGAGGTCATTGAGTAGTGTGAAAAAGCTGACCGCGATGAACTGTCTTGTCAAACTGACCCATCACGTAGCCACCGCTGCATCTATTATAAGGTCTGTATGTCTCTTTACTTTATGATCAGACTACTGCAGTCTGGCCCCTCCATAGGCAGCTGTCTTAGAGTGGATTGGAAGCTCATGAGTAATTGATTTGGAACACTCTTCATAGGCAGCAGCTCATGTACTGCTAAGGTCTCCACTAATACTTGTCTCATAGGCGTTGGCTTTAGCATAACGATTGCTGATGATGTGATGCTGTTATCAATCAATATTGGATATTTTTTTGTTATATTCAAAATCTCAACACAGTGTTTTCTATATTTTTAGGGGACTTGGTAAAATTATAATATAATTATAAAGGTTATATTGAATCCATATTCTTTTTGTTCTGTCAGTACGTAAAAGATAATATAAGTGACTTTGAACGTGGCATGGTTGTTGTGCCAGATGGGCTGGTCTTTCAGAAGTATTTCAGAAACTGCTGATCTACTAGGATTTTCACGCACAACCATCTCTAGGGTTTACAGAGAATGGTCAGAACAAGGGAAAATATCCAGTGAGCGGCAGTTCTGTGGGCGCAAATGCATTGTTGATGCCAGAGGTCCGAGGAGATGGCCAGACTGGTTCCAGCTGATAGGAAGGCAACAGTAACTCAAGTAACCACCCGCTACAACCGAGGTCTGCAGAAGAGCATCTCTGAATGTACAACACGTCCAACCTTGAGGCAGATGGGCTACAGCAACAGAAGACCACACTGGGTGCCACTCCTGTCAGCTAAGAACAGGAAACCGAGGCTACAATTTTTACAGGCTCACCAAAATTGGACAATAGAAGTTTGGAAAAACGTTGCCTGGCCTGATGTGTCTGGATTTCTGCTGCGACATTCGGATAGTAGGATCAGAATTTGTCATCAACAACATAAAAGCAGGGATCCATCCTGCCTTGTATCAACAGTTCAGGTTGTTGTTGGGGGTGTAATGGTGTGGGGGATATTTTCTTTGCACACTTTGGGCACATTAATACCAAGTGAGCATCATGTCAACGCCACAGCCTACCTGAGTATTGTTGCTGTCCATGTCATACCACAGTGTACCCATATCTGATGGCTATTTCCAGCAGGATAAAGCATCATGTCATAAAGCGCGAATCATCTCAGACTGGTTTCTTGAACATGACAATGAGTTCACTGTACTCAAATGGCCTCCACAGTCACCAGATCTCAATCAAATAGAGCACCTTTGGAATGTGGTGGAATGGGAGATTCGCATCATGGATGTGCAGTTTGAAAAAGTTCTACAGCAACTGCATGATGGTATCATGTCAAAATGGATAAAAATCTCTGAGGAATATTTCCAGTACCTTGTTGAATCTATGCAAGGATAGGAAGGATTAAGGCAGTTCCGAAGGCAAAATGGGGTTCAACTATGTACTAGTAACGTGTACCTAATAAGTGGCCGGTGAGTGAGTGTACATGCAAATTGGCTAAAAATCACAATAGTTTTCCTGTTCATGAACCGCCAACTGTTCCAGCATATGTTTTACGCAGCGGATGCCCTTTCAGCCGCAACCCATTATTGGGAAACAACCACACACTCTTGCATTTACACCCACACACACACACTACGGCCAATTTAGCCTACCCAATTCACCCATGTCTTTGGACTGTGGGGCAAACCGCAGGAACCCACACCAACGGGGAGAACATTCAAACTCCACACAGAAATGCCAACTGAACCGGCTAGTGTTCGAACCAGCGACCTTCTTACTGTGAGGCGACAGTGCTACCCACTGCGCCACCATGTCACCCTTTATAATTAGTTTTTTTTTTAGAAAAAACATTTCTATTATTTACTTTTAAGTTTAAATTTTATTGTTTTTATTGACTGCAGTTAATATTTTGAAAGCGCTTCTTTGTAACTTTGCAAATTAATAGCATATGCAAATTTAATTCATTAAATAGTCATACTTCAGTGTTTGCAATGATTTTATTCTCTAAACATTTGAAAAAACAGATAAAAAAAACAAATTTAATGCATATCAAAACCCTTTCTATATTTCCAGTATACTTTACAAGACACATTTAAATGGTTGCCCCTAAAATGCTGACATAATAAATAATATCCAATGAGGTATAAGCACATGGCTTAATTTCAGCTAGCCAGCTTCAGCTCTTTTTTCCATTAAAATTGTCACATTTAAGATCTGATGTCTTTAAAAATTAGTGATCTCGCTGCCTGATAGATATATAATATAAAGTGGCTCTCAGATCGGACAAGAATCACTGCATTAAACCCCCCACCATGTCTTTAAAATATGACAGTTTATTTTACCCCAGTATTTTCAATAGGATTTCTACGCTCGCCTGCTGCCAATGACGGCACTAGCGGTTAACGGTCTTTCTTCTCATTTTACGCTTGAGGAAGTCTATTTAACTGGAATATTTTAATAAAATTACAACATTGATGCTGTAAAAGTACCCTTATAAAATTAAAAATGGTCCCATTAAGCATTCACCGGAAGGTTATCATTGCTTAAAAACACTAGCTGTGCAAATAGCCCTTACCTTTATAAAATCAACATTGTCTGTACCGTATTTGTGCAAATCAGATTACTCGGACTAATGATTTAAAATAGTTAACCAGGCTCTCGCTGAGAGGATTTCACATATTTTAAACTCAGTCGTCTCGTATGAAAGCCAAAGTTAACAAATGACATTTGAAGCAGCCGCTGTGATCGAGCACCATAATGAATTAAATAGCCCTGACATTTCAACACATGCGCCACATTTTACCTCTCATCTGTCACTGTTACGGCACGCGACCTCTGTGATTTTAATCTCTTTCTCTCTCTCTCTCTGATTGTGATGTCCATCCGGCTCATTTGTATTCCGTCTCAGTCTGACTGTCTTGCTTGTGGCTGGAGCCAAAGTGTGGCATCGGATAGATTTGAATAGATATTAAGAGTGAATCTCACGAAACTGTCAAGAACGCGTCTAGCTGGTATTTCATGAGAATTTTAAGTTCTGCTTTCAAACTAAAATGAAGCCTATTTTTAGAGCAGTGTGACATCATTGTAATGTTATTAAAGGTGCCAAAATTAATGTTTTTTAGATGTTAGCATCAGTATTGTTCGTTTTTAAGATATCTATGAGCTAGTGTGCTCCAAAAATTGTCTTTAGAAGATATAAAACTTATATAAACATGTAAAGCTTGTAGTTTTTCACTTGTGAATAAAGGCTGATTTATACTTCTGTGTCTTGTGATCGGCGTGATCTATGACGCCTGCCTTGCGCGTAGTCGTGCATTTATATTTCTGTGTGCTCTTTGTGTTGCTCTGCAAAACACATCCGATACGCTAGCTGGCTGTTTTGTTTATTCTGAATGCTACCTTAATATGCAAGCAGCTCAAACTCGCTCATTCAGAGACCTCAACCGGCAGACGATCAACAACTATAATCATAATGTAAACACAAAACAACGGTTTCCATCTTGAGCTACTTCACAGCACTCGACACTTGTAAACACTCGTTCCAACAGGTTCGCATGGCTCTCGGTCCCACCCAAACTGGTCACAGCTACCAAGTGGACCAATTACAGAGCCTTACTTGATTTTCTTTTTCCTGTCGTGAAGTGCTTTGAAATATGCATTTTTATTCGATGTTTGGTGTAATCTCAACCGAAACGTGAAGAGAAGGTGGACATAGTGTAGCTCCTCCCCTTTTAAAAAACAGCCAATAGTGTTTTGTTTTTCAGCGCTCACTTGCCAGTGAGGTGTGGTTGAGCTCAAGTACATCACATATAAACAATATGAGAAACGTCTTAAAGGGGGTGGGGCATGTCATAGAGAGCATTTGATTGGTCAATATTTGATGAGAAAACTGAAGTATGAAGTGACATGAATAAAACTGTTGAGGAGAAAGAAAATCAAGCTGTAGAATGGTTCAGCCAACCACCTGACTTGAATCTTATAGATCATACAAAATAAAATCAGATTTGATAGACGAGACCCACAGAACCATCAAGATTTTGACACTGTTGAAAAACTCACACCTGAGCAATGCATGTGACTTTCATTCTCCATATGACAGGCGTCTTAGCTGCCATCACCAAAAAGTATTATATATATAGTATAATAATAATAGTATATTTATAAGTATTAAATGCATTTCAGATGCTTTCTCCTTGTGTCATTCCATTGTTATTACACTAATTTTCCAGATTTTTTTAGTTTTGTTTGATTTTGATGTATTGTTTGGGTTCTTATCAAAATCTCATTCAATTCCATGTCAACAGCTCCTTAAGAATAACTTTCCCAGAAAGAAATGAAATGGTGGATGCTCACCCCCCCCCCCCAATGTAAATGCTGTTTAACAGAGAGATCAACATAATTTTTTTAGGGGTTTCCACCTTTATTGATAGGACAGTGGAGATGTACAGAGAGGAAAGTGTGGGGAGCAGAGATAGGGGAAGGATCGGCAAAGGTCCTTGAGCTGGGAATTGAACTCAGGTCACTGCGAGCATGTCAGTTTCGATGCACTAATCACTAGGCTATTGGCACCGACAAGATCAACACATTTTAAACAATAGTTTTATGTTGCGTTTCACGTATGTTTTGTGGTGTTTTGTTGTTGTTTTGCGTTCTCTTTCTCTCTTCTGTGTGTATTTTGTCCTGTTTTAGGTGTGCAACAATTGGTCGAGGGTGCTGTCAATCATCATCATGACTCAATCGGCGCGCCAATCAGCAGCTGGTCCCACAGTATAAAAGCCATGCGCTTGCGCTGTTCTCCAGGAGCGCATGGCTCACCCTCAAACCCCTCGCTTGTGTCAGCCGGCCTGTTCATTTGTGTTTGTTTAGTTTAGTTTAGTTTGGTTGCTGTATTGTCTCATTTCTCCCGATTTAGAGATCGATTATAAGATTAGCTTGTGCAGCTCAAATAAGTAACTATTGAGAAGTTAAACTATCTTTATAAGAATTGGATTAATAGCTCTTGTTTTGCTAACAGCTAACAGTGTGTACTTTACGAGAACTAGTAGATTAGAGCAGCATAGTATCTCTATTTGTTAGTTCGTTTATGGAGGCATCGCCACATGTGTAGTTATGTTTTGGAGTAGTTATGAAGTTTAGTTAAGCGTCGTGCTGAAGATTACGGATTTGTTTCTGCATTTTTCTTTGCTTAGTTAGTTAGTGGGTTGGGGTTTAGTTAAGTAATTTTATTATACTTATTCTTTGTTTTGGCAACACTCCTGTTTTTCGTTTAATTCGATTATTTAAAATTACATCCAATTTCCTATATTCATTGTTTGAGATCTGTTTAATACATACCTACTTTTTGTTTCACTTACCAGCAGTTGTGTCTTAGAGTATCATTAGAGACTCACTGGTTATTAAATTTATCCATTTAATGTCTTAATAACTTAAACACGTAACATTTAATAAATAATTTCTTAGTTTAATGAATTGCAATTGTATAAGTTTTTATTCAAGTCATTTTTCTTGCTCTGTTAAACATCACTTGGGAAATATTTGGAAAAGAGTTCAATTTTCACAGGAGGGCTAACAATTTAATTTTACTAATGAAAAAACGGCAATAAGAAAATGTAAGATTGCTGTAAAATGTACTTTGTTTTGTTTTCCTTTTTCTTTTTTGTACCACAGAAGATAAAGCATCGCACAATGCACAGGATCCATCTGTGGGTCACCGACTCGTTGGTCAATTTCATGCAGGTTTGTGAGAAAGGTGAGGGGGAAGTCAAAGTCTACCATCAGCCTTCATCAGTGCTGCCTTGAGGAAGGAAGAGAAATGCTTGCTTTCTCTCTTCTCTCTTTTGACCCGCTCGAGAGAAGCAGGGAAGCAGTGAGGGAAGAGGAACAGAGAGGCAAGACCAGATCTGGAAGAATACCTTTGCAATAGCAGATCTGAAAGTCTGAACTCCAGCTGAATACCAATGAGGTGCTGTAAAGACAGGCAGAGTTTCTCTCTCTCTCCCTGTCACACACACACATACACACACATTTTCATGTCAGTGTGATGATCGCCACGTTGGGGTTTAGTTTTCAATAACGAGTCATTATTACACCACTGCAAATAAATAAATAAATGGACATGAAATATTGATTGGAT
Source organism: Danio aesculapii (assembly GCF_903798145.1). Taxonomy (NCBI): domain Eukaryota; kingdom Metazoa; phylum Chordata; class Actinopteri; order Cypriniformes; family Danionidae; genus Danio; species Danio aesculapii. Next base: position 31,558,531 of record NC_079452.1, on the reverse strand, counting down.
TTTAAATGAGTTTATTATGTGAGAAGAAAAGTGAGCGCGGAGTGACACGACAGACTTGAAGCTAGCGCAGCTGTGCTGGAAATCATTTTCCTGGAATGATGCTCTATTATACCTGTTTAGCATCAGTATGCAAAGAGATTTTAATAAACATTCAGGTCCAAAATATCGACGTGTGGCACGGCGCATCAATGCTGTTGGACAATTTAATAATTACATCAACATATTATTACAGTGCTCAACATATATGAGTACACCCCCTCAAAAAATCTCTTATTTTAATTCATATTTTAGTAGGAAGCTTTACAATATTATATTTGTGCATATTCATTAGATTAGTCAGTACTGAAGCCAAATCTGGAGCTTATCTAACAAAATAACTTCCAAAAAAATATTTAATAACATTTTTTTAAAAGAGCAAAATTCAAGATCAATGTTATTCAATGGTTCAGTTCTTACCTCTCTGACAGGTCATTCAGGGTGTCTTGGAGGGGAGAGGTGTCCAACCTACAGCATCTAAACATTGGGGTACCTCAGGGCTCTGTTCTTGGGCCACTTCTCTTCTCCATCTACACGACATCTTTAGGACCAGTCATCCAGAAACATGGATTTTCCTACCCCTGCTATGCTGATGACACCCAGCTATACCTCTTTTCACCCTGATGATCCCTCGGTTCCAGCTCGCATCTCTTTTCACACTGGATGAAAGATCATCATCTTCAGCTTAACCTCGCGAAAACGGAAATGCTTGAAGTTTCTGCCAACCCGACTCTACACCATAACTTTTCAATCCAGATGGATGGGGCAACCATTACTGCATCCAAAATGGTAAAAAGCCTTGGAGTAACGATTGATGACCAACTGAACTTTCTGACACATTTCTAGAACTGCTCGATCTTGCAGATTCGCACTCTCTAACATCAGAAAGGTCTGACCCTTCATATCTGAACATGCAGCTCAACTCATTGTTCAAGCTCTTGTTCTTCCAAACTGGACTATTGCAACTCTCTGCTAGCCGGGCTTCCAGCTAATTCTATCAAACCTCTTCAGCTGCTTCAGAACGCAGCAGCACGAGTGCTCTTTGATGAACCCAAAGAGCACATGTCACTCCGCTACTCACCCGTTTGCACTGGCTGCCAGTTGCTGCCCGCATCAAATTCAAAGCTCTGATGTTTGCTTAAAAAGCGACCTCTGGCTTTGCTCCTTCTTATCTGCTCTCACTTCTGCAGATATATGTGCCCTCCAGAAACTTGCTTCTGTGAATGAACGTCGCTCGTTGTTCCATCCCTAAGAGGGAAGAAATCACTTTCCCGAACTCTCGCATTCAATCTGCCCAGTTGGTGGAATGATCTCCCTAACTACATCAGAACAGCAGAGTCACTTGCTGTCTTCAAGAAACGACTAAAAACTCAACTGTTTAGTCTCCACTTTCCCTCCTAATCTGTAACTGCCTCTCTGGCTATACCACTAACTGTTCTCTCTCTCTAAAAAAAAAAAAAAAAAATTAAAAATAAATAAATAAAAAAAAACATTACTAATGCTTTGCTTCTTAGACTTTACACACCTGAAACTTGTCTATAGCACTTATTCACTGCTGCTCTTATAGTTGTGCAAATTGCTTCCTTGTCCTCATTTGTAAGTCGCTTTGGATAAAAGCGTCTGCTAAATGACTAAATGTAAATAAGAGACACAAAAACGTATTAAATTTGTTGAAATTTTGTAGTTTGTGTTTTATGAATTTAATTGTATTATCTTTCTATTTCTAAAGGTGTTTGGTGTGAAATATATTTAATAAATATATCTGTTTACTAAATCTGTTGTGTCTAAATGCACCAAAATATATGACCTATATTCACTGAGAATTCATTTATGTTGAGCACTGTACATCAGGATCATTTTAAAGGGATAGTTCAACCTGTTATTTGGTCCATACCAGTTGAGTTTTGTTGTTCTGTTGATCACAAAAGAAGATATTTTGAAGAATGTTGGACACCTGTAATCATTGACTTTGATTGTAAGAAAACAAATATAATGGAAGTCAATGGTTACTGGTTTCTAAAAGAGTTCAATAGAACAACAAAACTCAAATGGTTTAAAAAGGCATGGGTGAGTAAACGATGACAATTTAATAATTACGTCAACATAATTACATCTGGATTGTTTTAAAGGGATAGTTCACATTTTACTTGTTTCATACCGGTTTACGTTTTGTTGTTCTGTTAATCACAAAATAAGATATTCAGAAGAATGTTGGACCATTGAGTTTC